>NC_142802.1:57589942-57876096 GCF_049724085.1 Artemia sp. Qi Xiang Cuo | reverse complement strand
ATTATTTGAAAAAAACTACGTTTTCTAAAGAGTTAAAGAGGCTGAGGTACAAGGTCGAACCTTAAAACGTACAGGGATTAGGAGGCACAGTTGGGGGGCTGCCGCCCCCCCCCCCAAACCCCCCGCTTTCGCAGCCTTTAAATAAAAAAAAAAATTTTTTTAAACTGAAAGTAAGGAGCGACATTAAAACTTAAAACAAACAGAAATTATTCTGTATATGAAAGAGGCTGTGCCCTCCTCAACGCCTCGCTCTTTACGCTAAAGTTTGACTTTCTCACAACTCTTTTTTTAAACAATAAAAACTTTAGCGTAAAGAGCGAGGCGTTGAGGAGGGCACAGCCCCTTTCATATACGGAATAATTTCTGTTTGTTTTAAGTTTTAATGTCGCTCCTTACTTTCTGTTTAAAAATTTTTTTTTTATTTACCGGCTAGGAAACCGGGGGGTTTGGGGGGCGGCAAGTGATAAACTTTGCGATCAAATCATTGTACTTGTTAAGGTTACACCGTGGAAGACAGTCGCGTTAACTCGGTATAAAACGCCTTTTTTTTAAAAAAATTTCTGAAAGGGATTGTAAAGTTTATTACTTATTATTGCTTGACTAACTGTTAGCTGATCGTGTCAGGAGTTGAAAGTTGGGGGGCTGCCGCCCCCAAACCCCCGCTCTTGAACATTCTTGTGTTAAGGCTTTTAATTCCTGAATACTCAAATCACGTCGTACAGGGTGCCTCCTAATCCCTGTACGTTTTAAGGTTCGAACTTGTGACTCAGCCTCTTTAACAGCCCCCCCAACTGTGCCTCCTAATCCCTGTACGTTTTAAGGGTTGACCTTGTAACTCAGCCTCTTTAACTCTTTAGAAAACGTAGTTTTTTTTTAAATAATACACATAAACAGGTTAGACATGCTTTGTTATGAAAATTGACGCGCAGATATTTTCATAACAAAGCATGTCTAACCTGTTTATCTGTATTATTTGAAAAAAACTAAGGTTTTTCGTAAATGTAAATTCGGGGGATAATTTTTTCGGTCTGAAAATATCAAAAGGCCCTAACAGGTCGAATTCTGCTTCGAATGAGTCCTCATTCAACCGGATCCGTTGCCAACTGGGGCCTGTAGGCGTGGATAAGAAAAAAAAAGAAATGATGATGAATTTTCAGTGGCTATATTTTGTTTTTTGAAAACAGGGGAGGAGTGATCGGATTGAGCTGAAATTTCGAGGATAAGCTCCCGGGCCCTAGGAAAGCTTAACCTCTAAATTTCAGCCCAATCGGACAACGTTAAAGGGGGCTGTGGTGGGAGGGTCCAAACTTCCGGCCCAGTTTACCCCATGAAGATAAAGTCGGAGGAGGATGAAATTTTGCAAGTTTCTTAGTTTGAGCTTGGGCTACAAAATGCAATTACCGCCGTCTCTCTGCGACCTCTAGGAAACCCCCCGCTCTTGAACATTCTTGTTTTAAGGCTTTTAATTCCTGAATACTCAAATCACGTCGTACAGGGTGCCTCCTAATCCCTGTACGTTTTAAGGTTCGAACTTGTGACTCAGCCTCTTTAACAGCCCCAACTGTGCCTCCAATCCCTGTACGTTTTAAGGGTCGACCTTGTAACTCAGCCTCTTTAACTCTTTAGAAAACGTAGTTTTTTAAATAATTTCTGGACGTTTTTGTACAGTTTATTACTTATTATTGCTTGACAACTGTTAGCTGACTCGGTGCTCTAGGAAAGCTTAACCTCTAAATTTCAGCCCAATCGGACAACGTTAAAGGGGGCTGTGGTGGGAGGGTCCAAACTTCCGGCCCAGTTTACCCCATGAAGATAAAGTCGGAGGAGGATGAAATTTTGCAAGTTTCTTAGTTTGAGCTTGGGCTACAAAATGCGATTACCGCCGTCTCTCTGCGACCTCTAGGACCTGAAATCGCTTAACATTGTGGTGGGTCGCCTCTTTATAGTGGCACAAGTGTGCCTCCTTGATTATTGCTTGACTAACTGTTAGCTGATCGTGTCAGGAGTTGAAGTGGGGGGGCTGCCGCCCCCCAAACCCCCGCTCTTGAACATTCTTGTGTTAAGGCTTTTAATTCCTGAATACTCAAATCACGTCGTACAGGGTGCCTCCTAATCCCTGTACGTTTTAAGGTTCGAACTTGTGACTCAGCCTCTTTAACAGCCCCCCCAACTGTGCCTCCTAATCCCTGTACGTTTTAAGGGTTGACCTTGTAACTCAGCCTCTTTAACTCTTTAGAAAACGTAGTTTTTTTTCAAATAATACACATACACAGGTTAGACATGCTTTGTTATGAAAATTGACGCGCAGATATTTTCATAACAAAGCATGTCTAACCGGTTTATGTGTATTATTTGAAAAAAACTAAGGTTTTTCGTAAATGTAAATTCGGGGGATAATTTTTTCGGTCTGAAAATATCAAAAGGCCCTAACAGGTCGAATTCTGCTTCAAATGAGTCCTCATTCAACCGGATCCGTTGCCAACTGTGGCCTGTAGGCGCGGCTAAGAAAAAAAAAGAAATGATGATGATGAATTTTAAATGGCTATATTTGGTTTTTGGAAAACAGGGAAGAAGTAATCAGATAGAGCTGAAATTTCGAAGATAAGCTCCCGGGCCCGAGGAAAGCTTAAGCTCTAAATTTCAGCCCAATCGGACAACATTAAAGGGGGGCTGTGGTGGGAGGGTGCAAACTTCCGGCCCAGTTTACCCCATGAAGATAAAGTCGGAGGAGGATGAAATTTTGCAAGTTTCTTAGTTTGAGCTTGGGCTACAAAATGCGATTACCGCCGTCTCTTTGCTACCTCTAGGACCTGAAATCGCTTAACATTGTGGTGGGTCGCCTCTTTATAGAGGCACAAGTGTGCCTCCTTGATTATTGCTGGACTAACTGTTAGCTGATCGTGTCAGGAGTTGAAGTTGGGGCTGCCGCCCCCAAACCCCCGCTCTTGAACATTCTTGTGTTAAGGCTTTTAATTCCTGAATACTCAAATCACGTCGTACAGGGTGCCTCCTAATCCCTGTACGTTTTAAGGTTCGAACTTGTGACTCAGCCTCTTTAACAGCCCCCCCAACTGTGCCTCCTAATCCCTGTACGTTTTAAGGGTTGACCTTGTAACTCAGCCTCTTTAACTCTTTAGAAAACGTAGTTTTTTTTTCAAATAATACACATAAACAGGTTAGACATGCTTTGTTATGAAAATTGACGCGCAGATATTTTCATAACAAAGCATGTCTAACCTATTTATGTGTATTATTTGAAAAAAACTAAGGTTTTTCGTAAATGTAAATTCGGGGGATAATTTTTTCGGTCTGAAAATATCAAAAGGCCCTAACAGGTCGAATTCTGCTTCGAATGAGTCCTCATTCAACCGGAAAGTACCAAGTCCATTTTTGACCAATATTTTTCAACCTGTTTTAGCAAAGAAACGTTGTTTCGATTTTCCTTTGAACCTGAGGGCCTGAAGCCGAGAATGAGTATAGAGGGAAAAGCCAAAGCTAATACCCATTAGCTTTATACCCACTTTAGCCCATTTTTAGGTCTTTCTCCTCTTGTTCGGCGCATATTTTACAGCACTTCCACTCCTATTCTAGAAGACAGTCCTAAAAAACGTACTTAAAAAAAAACAAAACAAAAAAAACTTTACTTCTGTTTATTTTTATGCGTAAGCTAAAACTTGGGAACGGATCCTTTAAACTATTAATTTGTATTAATTTCATTTTAATTTGATCAGATATTAATAAATTTCAGAAGACTGAAAAATCCTATTTTTCTTGAAAATTTTGTATTTGGCCACCTTCCTGTTTCAAGCATTTTCCGTGTATGCCTTTATTTATATTATCTTAAACTAAATGTTCTGGTCCTTCTATCCCCCTGAACGTCATGATTATTACCATTTACATATTTTCCTTGAATGTCCATTTTTTTTTTTTTTTTTTTTATTTATTTGTTTTTTTATATATATAGTTAAAAACATTCCACTGTTAAACACAAGAAAAGCACAGTATGTACCTCAGTTTTCAAATTTGTAAAATGAATAGAATCAATATTATGACCAATTGACGAAAATAAGGGGGGAGGGTAGTCAAGTTTTGAGTGTTCAAGATGAAGATAAAAAAAAATCTGAACAACATGGAGCAAACCTACCTGGTGTTAAACAAGGGATCTGACAATCCCCCTGAAAATGTATCTAGCATTTTTGCTTAATCTATCTAAATCCAGGGGGGGGGTTAAAGAAAAAATAACTTTAAAAAAAGGTATTGTCGGGATTTAGTGAGGGAATATCCCCTCCATTTTCCCCACCTAATTTGTATCTCTAAATATATTTGAAATTGAAATGCCGGCTGAAGAGGATAAAGAATCATGATTCATACTTTGATCTTTCTGATCGACATTGCCCTGATGATCCTCCCTTTGACAACAGCTTTGGGTAAAAAAACTAATGGTTAACCACTTCTGGAAGAGACATGCTAAACAGATAAAAGTAGTACCATTATATTCCTTACTTTATGCTTTTTCCAAATATCTTTGTCGTTTTTTGGCAATCCCTTACCCCACTGACGGTCCCAAGAATAGACCTAGGAATGGAAAAAACTAGAAGAAGACACTTAAGACAATGAAATTATCACTTCATAATATGCAGCATGTTTCTATTAATGCCAATATAACGTCTTTTCTCATTGTTATCCACTTTTCGAAATTTTTGCTTACAATTTACAATAAAATTTGTGCTTACAATTTCATTCTGGCTCTCATTGTGGCGGAACTAAATGTCATCGAGTTGAGACCACAGAGAAGTCGTTTCAAGGAAAACATGTGACATATCCATAGATTGTATTGTCGGAGAAATATATTATTAGGGCTACATCTGGGACGATAAGGGAGGGTATTTTTGGAAAAACCACCGTGGTATTTGAAAATATCTTAAAATAAGGAACCAAATCGTGCTACATTTTCTTCAGAGGGGGTATAAGCTCCATTGTTACTAAATTCTGTACTTCAACGACCGACTACGATGAAAATACAAAAAAAAGTTTGTAGGAAAAAAGAATAGTTAGAAAATTTATTGCTCCTAAAATTCTAAAATCGCAAACGAAGCTGAAACCGAAATAGAGGATACTTTCTACTCTGCCTTGACGAATGAATTGTCTAAGATATCTCCGCACGGTATTGTCATTCTCCTGGGTGACCTTAATGCAACTGTGAGCGACAACCACCACTTATGGCGACAAGTCATTGGACCAGTTACTCCGGATTCCCTAAATAACAATGGTCTAAGGCTTCTACAACTCTGCAGCATGCACAACCTTGTGATTACGAATACCATGTTTGCAAGGAAGGACACTCACAAACATACATGGTACAGCAACAACGGCCATACAAAAAAAAATGATCGACTACATCATCGTGTCACAGAGATGGAGGTCTTCGATCAGGAACTGTAGGACGTATAGAGCAGCTGAGATTGGCAACACTGACCGTCGTCTCGTCGTCGCTAACATGAGACTACGGCTCAAAGCCCATCGATCAGAACCAAGACCAGCCAAGATCGATGTCTCTCGCCTCTGCGATCAGAAGATACGGTCGAAATATGCCATTGATGTCTCGAACCGCTTCGACGCACTCCTGCCATTTGAAAGTTGTGAAAACGCATGGCTCTCGTTCAAAAAGAATGTCCTGGAATCAGTGACAGCAAATGTTGGACGGAAAAAGCGTGCTAATATAGCGTGGATTCAGTCAGATACGCTTGACCTCATAGAGCAGAGACGCAAGGCGAGGTTACTCGGTGACATGCCAACCTATATAATCCTTAATGGTGTCCGCAACAAACTGATACAGCGAGACAAGAAGCTGTTTGTGGAAAGAAACGCACATGAACTAGAGGTTGCAGCTAAGAAAGGTGACATTGGCAGTCTCTATAAGCACCTCTAAGATTTAAAAGGAGACATAGCCCCCCTCGGTTGCATTTTTGTCTTTGTGAATGTCAAGTCGCTCAGTAAGAAAGGTGCCTAGGTCAGTCGATAGAAAGACCACCTTTCGGGCCTCCTCAATGTCAAAGCTGTTGTGCAGACTGATCAGGAACTCATCAGCCTAGCCGCCAGCCCCCAGGAACTGCTGACAATTGACACAAAAACTCCTTTCTTGTCATCAGAAATATACTCAGCAGTAATACGTTTGAAGAGCAGCAAAGCGGCAGACGTATGGGGAAGACCTGCTGAGCTGCTGAAATATGCCGAACCGGCGATGCTACTTTGGCTCCATATACTGTTTTCTCTGGTTTAGCGCACAGAATGGATCCCGAAAGACTGGCGAGCTGGTATAATCTTGTCCTTATGGAAGAGAAAGGGGAGCAAGAACATCTGTTCGAACTACAGTGGCATACCGCTACTTTCAGTGCCTGGAAAACTCTTTGCTATGACCCTGCTGGATAGATGCACGAGTATCCTCAGAAGAAAGAGGAGAGTCCAGCAGGCGGGGTTTATGCCCGGGAGATCCACTGTCGAACAAATCTTTACCATGCGCCAGTTAATTGAGAAGACAAAGGAATTCAGGAGGAAAGTGAATGTAGCCTTTTTGGACTTCAAGGCTGCGTTTGACTCGGTGGATCGCAACTCGCTCTGACTGATACTTCGATCAACTGGTCTACCAGACAAATACTGCAAGTTGTTTGAAAAGCTTTACGAAGAGATCATGCGTTGTGTCCAAGTCAACGGGAAACGGAGCACGACATTGGGCATCAAAACTGGTGTACGACAAAGGTGTGCCGCCGCCCCGGAACTGTTCAATTGCGTGATAGACCATGTCATGACACGAACAACAAATCACCTGCCCTTTGGTCTGCAGTTTGGAGATTGCGTTCTGATGGACGCTGACTTTGTAGATGATCTTAGTCTCGTTGCTGACTCGATCGACAAGTTGACCGACGCTATGGAGGTCCTGCAGGAAGAAGTCGCAAAAGTTAGGCTGAAATAAACTGGTTTAAAACGAAGGTAATGGCAAATGAGCTCCCAAGCCCAGTCTCGCCGCCGGAGAACAGACGTGTTTGCGGAGCTCCTGTTGAAGTCGTAAAGAACCTCATTTATCTTGGCTCCGTGCTGTCTAATGACGGCTCTATAGAGGAAGAGGTGTGTAGCCGAGTTTCAAAAGCCTCGTCTATCGTCGGAAGGCTCAACAGTCTCTGGAGAATGCCGCATATATCTAGGCGCACGAAGATGCGAATTTATAATGCATCCGTAGGCTCGGTCCTCCTCTATGCAGCGGAAACCTGGCCTCTCAAATCAACAATCCTCAGCATGATAGACGTCTGCCAGACGAAACAGCTATGTCGGATTGAGGGACTTTGATGGGACGATTTTGTAAGCAACGCAAGGTTGCTCGCACTCACCTCCCAAGTGCCATTCTCCGTCCAAATAGCGCGCCGTACTCTCAGATGTTTCGGGCACCTCCTGCGTATGCCGAAGACAACCCCAGCCCGAATAGTCTACGATTTTGACGCTAAAGGTCATGGGTGGTCTCGCCTGAGGGGCAGACCTCAGACAAGGTGGAAGGATAGCCTCAACAAATTCCTTGAGATAGCTAACATTGCTGTCGACGAGGCCCCACTAATAGCAGCAGACCTGTCAGCCTGGAGGAGCAGAGTTGCGACGCTCTACGCCGCCCTCAACGCGACAGGAGCCTTAAGTAAGTAAGTAAGTAGCATACGAAAATATACAGTGCGCGTGATAAAACACCGTGAAGATGCTGACGTTTTCACAGCTCTGTACGATAGTTACATTGCCGCTTTGAAGTCTTAGATGAGAACCCAGTGTAATTAAAAAAAGTGTATAAGGGCCATGTGACAACAATACAATATCAATTTAAAAATGAAAAATTTGCAAAAATGAATATTACTGAAAATACGGGCTAACATTCAAATTAAAAAAACAAAAATAAAACTTACTATACACCTTTCTTAATGCTTTTTTAATATTGGTCTGTCTTTTCCAACTTCAGTAACTATTTAATTTAAGACGATTCTTGGATAATATAATTTTTGTTGGAACTTGCTGTTTTTGTAATAGAGTTTGCTATTGTTACATAATTTATTATCAGTTGCATGTTGTAAGCCCAAAAATCAATCATTATTAAAATTTAAGGTACTCTTCTTAAATACCAGACACACGAAAGAAAGACCGGATTGAAATCTCAAAGCCGGTATTGATAAACAGGTTTCCGCTGCATAGTGAACTCTAAATTTTTTTTTAGAAACTCTAAAAAATCGGAATTTTGATACCAATAGATACATCAAAAGAATTAGATTTTAATGCTGATTTCAAACATATAAGTTTCATCAAGTTTAGTCTTACCCATCAAAAGTTACGCGCCTGAGAAAATTTGGCTGATTTTAGAAAAAGGGGGAAGACCCCCTAAAATCTATAGAACCTTAATGAAAATGACACCATCATATTGAGCGTATCAGAGAACCCTACTGTAGAGGTTTCAAGCACCTATCTACAAAAATGTGGAATTTTGCATTTTTTGCCAGAAGAAAGATCACGGATGCGTGTTTATTTGTTTTTTTTTTGTTCTTTTTCCCACGGGTGATCGTATCGACCCAGTGGTCCTAGAATATCGTGGGATGGCTCAATTGAACGGAAATGAAAAGTTCTAGTGCCCTTTTTAAGTGACCAAAAAAATGGATGGCAACTAGGCCTCCTCCCACACTCATTTTTTTCCCAAAGTCACGCTATCAAAATTTTGAGATATCCATCTGTTCAGCACGGTCGAAAATATGATAACTATGTCTTTTAGGATGACTTAATCCCCCGAAGTCCCCTGGGGGATGGCTGAAAGTTATGAGCTTTACCCAATGTTAACAAATAGTATTGGTTATTGGGAAGCATACAGACGTTTTTAGGGGTGATTTTTTCTGGTAGGTGGGGGTTAGGGGGGTTATATGGGAGGATCTTCCCATGAAGGAAGTTTTCATAATGGAAGGGACATTGCTATAAAGGGAGCGCCGTGTTTCCCAGCATTACTAAAGAAAAAGATCAGAAATTAAAATAAAAACAAGTTTTTCAACTGAAAGTAAGGAGTAACATCAAAACTTAAAACAAACAGAAAATATTACGTATATGATTTGGTTCACCCCCTAGTCAATATCTCGCTCTTTAAGCCAAATATTTTTTAGTACTTTTATAAGTTATTTGTTCTAATTAACGGCCTTTGTGATTAAGGGGTCATTTTTAAAGAATTGGAACAAAATTCGAACTTTAGCTTAAAGAGAAATGTATTGACTAGGGGGTGAACCCCCTAATATACGTGTTAAAAATCTATGAATATAGAAGTTCGTTACGTAAGTTAATTCGTAAGTTGCCTGTATTTATTACTAATAAAAACGTTCGTAAATAAAATTAAACAAGTTTCGAGAAAGCCATTCAACCAAATAAAAGTAAAATTAATATGTAAATTTTGTTTTAATTATTCATGTACGGTGAGCCAAAATCATAACCTGCATTAATTCAAAAACGTTCAAAAATTAAATAAAAAAACAAGTTTTTTTAACTGAAAGTAAGGAACGACGTTAAAACGAACAGAAATTATTCCGTATATGAAAGGGGCTGTCCCCTCCTCAACGCCTCGCTCTTTACGCTGAAGTTTGACTTTCTCACAACTCTATTTTTTTAAACAATTAAAAACTTTAGCGCAAAGAGCGAGGCGTTGAGGAGGGGACAGCCCCTTTCATATACGGAATAATTCTGTTCATTTTAAGGTTTAACGTCGTTCCTTACTTTCAGTTAAAAAAACCTTTTTTTTTTATTTGATTTAAAAAAACAAAGTTTTTCCGAGGGAAGTAAAGAGCGAAGTTGAAACTTAGAACGGACAAAAATATTACTTCACAGTTTATTTAATATATATTAATATAACTAGCATAAATAAGCCAACTAATTATGTTTCCCTATGATTTTAGGATTATACAAAACTAGCGCTTTACTGAAAACACAAAAGTCAAGTATAAAAAACAGGATTATTGATTTAAGAGTCAAAAATGAGTATGTAGCCTGACAACACTAAATAGTCTTACAACAGTTTCGACATTAGTAACATTCAGTATACAATTAAAATTATCTTAAAAACATAAGCGTAAAAACTAAATATTTTTTAATAACCGCGAAGTAACTGAACAGCATACATAAATATTGGATTAATTTATCATGCAGGATTTTGCTCTCACCAGCTATTTTACCAATAGTGGGTAATATACACTCTTAAATTGGAAGAAATATGTTTTAGTATAAGTAGAGATGACCCTAAAGCCCCCACTCCTCACCCGTGCTGCCACCTATAACATTTTTTACATAATGTATGTCTGTTTGTTGTCAGTGAGAATGAAAAAACAGGAATTTTGTCACATTTATGGATGTTTTCATGGATGGTTATGTGTGTTGTTCGATTTATTTGATGTTTTTCTTGGATGTCAACAGCAATTCATGTCTGTTTTATGGTTTTCTCAGTGAGAATGAAAAAACAGGAATTTTCTCACTTTCATGGATTATTGAGTCATTAATCAAATTGTTTCCGGGCAAGGTTAATTAATGTCTGACAGATGACGTCAAGTTACCTAATGTCTTTTATTTTTTTCCAAAGAGAATTGTTTCCGGATCAAAGTTTAAATCACACGTGGCAGATTATGTCATGATTGATTGATTGACATGGAAGGGGAATTAATTTGTTGTTTCTAAAGAGAATTGATTTGACGCGAAAGGGGAATTAATTTGTTGTTTCTAAAGAGAACTGTCTCCGAGCGAATGTTTAGATCTTAGCGATGAAAGATTGATTTAGCGCGAGAATCAGGTTTCTAAATAATTTGAAATGTGCCAGCGCAGAGATGCCAAAACAAAAGGAACACGCTGAAATTACATTTAGGGATTTTTTGAGCGAAACTTTTTTAGCCATTTTAGGGAATTATTTCGGTGAAACAGTTAGAGACATTTTAAAAGATGATTTAAAAGATTATTTTAGAAGAGAATTTAAGGGTGAAACTCTGTGGTCGTTATAATACACAAGTTGTATTTTAACAGCTTCGTGAGGTCCCCTACCCCAACCCCAAATGGTTCCTGATCCCCCTACCCCAACCCCGAAGGGTTCCAATCCCCCTACCCCAACCCCGAAGGATGCCACCGGTACTCCTAAAAGTCCACCAGGCTCCCAAAGTGGCCCCCAGACCCCCAAAGGCCCTCCCCAGACCCCCAAAGGCCCTCCCTGGGCCCACAAAGGCCCACCGGGCTCCCAAAAAACCGCTGAGCCTCAAAAGGGCCCCCGGACCGCCAAAGTCCCTCCCCCGTCCCCCAACGGTCCCCCGGGCTCCACACGGGCCCCCCATCCCTCCCCCAGCCCTCCACCCGGACCCCCAGGTCCCCCGGGCTTCCACAGGACCCATCGGCCCTAAATGACCGCCCCCACCCCCCCAGGCCCCCCGGCGCCCCAAAGGGCCCTGAGCCCCCATTTTTTATACTTTTTTATGGCTTTATTATATCTTTTCAGAACAAGTTATTTTCTTAATGTCCATCCTAAAACCATTTTACAAGTTGAAGTACCAATCATTTCCACCCACAACTTTACTATACTGATTTTTGAATGATCCAACAACAAGCAATACTTTTCAATGGCATTTCAAAAAAAGTTCTTTTCTTAATGTCCCTCCTAAACCCATTTTACAAATTGAAGTACCCATCCTTTACACCCACAACTTTACTTTACAGCTTTTTGAATGCTCCAACACCAAGCAATACATTTCAAAAGGCATTTCAGAACAAGTTCTTTTCATAATGTCCCTCCTAAACCCATTTTACAAATTGAACTATCCCATCCTTTTCACCCACAACTTAACTTTACAGCTTTTTGAATGCCCAACACAAAGCAATACTTTTCAAAAGGCATTTTAGAACAAGTTCATTTATTAGTGACTGTCCTAAGCACATTTTACAAGTATAAGTACCCGTCATCTACGCCAAAATCTTAGATATAGTTAATATTTTGAAGTTTCAACTTAGAGAAATAGCTTAAAGTTTAATTCTTGTTTAGTTTTAAATAATAGTTTAGAGGTTTTTTTTTTAGATTATAATATTTTACTGGACGTTTTGTTATTTTTCTAGTATAGTTTATTTTTATTTAATAGTTTATATTTTTTATATTAGATTATTATATTAAATTTTTAGTTTTGTTTAGTTTTAGTTAAAAGTTTAGAGTTTTTTTTTAGCTTAGAGTCTTAGCTTATAGTTTTTGTTAGAGTTCTAGTTTAGTTTACTTTTAGTTAAGAGTTTAGAGTTTTTAGCTTAGAGTCTTAGCTTAAAGTTTTAGTTTGGTTTAGTTTTAGTTAAAAGTTTAGAGTTTTTTTTTGCTTAGAGTCTTAGCTTAGAGTTTTTGTTAGAGTTCTAGTTTAGTTTAGTTTTAGTTAAGAGTTTAGAGTTTTTAGATGAGAGTCTTATCTTATAGTTTTATTCAGAGTTCTATTTTAGTTTAGTTTAGTTAAATTTCAGAATTTAGATTTTTAGCTTATAGTCATACCTTTTAATTTTACTTAAAGTTGTAGTTTGGTTAAGTTTTAGTTTTGAGTTTCGAGTTTTAGCTTAGAGTATTATCTCAGATTTTTTGTTAGAGTTCTAGTTTAGTTTAGTTTTATTTAAGATTTTCGAGTTTTACCTTAGAGTCTTAGAATAGAGTTATAGTTAGAGTTGAAGTTTTGTTTAGTTACAGTGAAGAATTTAGAGCTTTATCTTAGACTCAAAGCTTTGAGTTTTACTTAAAATTTTAGTTTGACTAAGTTTTAGTTAAGAGTTTCGAGTTTTAGCTTAGAGTATTATCTTAGAGTTTTTTGTTAGAGTTCTAGTTTAGTTTAATTTTAGTTAAGAGTTTGATGTTTTACCTTTGAGTTTCAGTTATAGTTCTACTTTATTTTAGTTTTTGTTATGTGTTTTTTGTTTTACATTAGATTATCATCTTAGATTTATAGTTTTGTTTAGTTTTAATAAATAGTTTAGAGTTTTAGCTTATAGTCTCAGCTTAGAGTTTTTGTAATATTTCTATTTCATTTTATTTTTAGTTAAGAGTTTAGTGTTTTTATCTTAGAGTCTTAGCTTAGAGTTTATGTTAAAGTTCCAGTATATTTTAGTTTTAGTTTAAGAGTTATAGCTTAGAGTCTTAGAATAGAATTTTTGTTATAGTTGAATTTGAGTTTAGTTTTAGTTAAGAGTTTAGAGTTGTTTTTTTTTTAGAGTTCTAGTTTAGTTTAATTTTAGTTTGATTTTTGATTTTTTGAGTTTGATTTTTTACCTTTGAGTTTCAGTTAGAGTTCTAGTTTAGTTTAGTTTTAGTTAAGAGTTTAGAGTTTACCATAGAGTCTTAGCTTAGAGTTTTAGTGAGGGTTATAGTTTAGTTTCAGTTACATTTAAGAATTTAGAGTCTTAGTTTAGAGTCATAGCTTAGAGTTTTACTTAAAGGTATAGTTTGGTTAAGTTTTATTTAATAGTTTAGAGTTTTTAGATTATAGTTTTTGTTGGAGTTCTTGTTTAGAATAGTTTTAGTTAATAGTTTTGAGTTTTACCTTGGAGTCTTAGCTTAGAGTTTTTGTTAGAGTTGAAGTTTAGTTTAATTTTAGTTAAGAATTTGATGTTTTACCTTTGAGTTTCAGTTAGAGTTCTAGTCTAGTTTACTTTTAGTTTAGAATTTACAGTTTTTTAGCTTAGAGTCTTAGCTTAGAGTTTTAGTTAGAGGTCTAGTTTATTTTAGTTTTAGTTAATAGTTTAGAATTTTAGCTTAGAGTCTTATCTTAGAGTTTTTGTTAGAGTTCTAGTTTATTTTAATTTTGAGTTCTAGTTTAGTTTACATTTAGTTATGAGTTTTGAGTTTTAGCTTAGAGTGTTAGGATAGAGTTTTAGTTTAGTTTATTTTTAGTTAAGAGTTGAGAGTTTTTTAGATTAGAGTCTTAGCTTAGAGTTTTTGTTAGAGTTATAGTTTAGTTTTAGTTAATATTTTTGTTTTCTAAAATATAGTATTAGCTTTTAGTTTTATTTATAGTTCTTGTTTTGTTTAGTTTTAGTTAAGAGTTTCGAGTTTTTTTATATTATATTATTATGTTAGATTTTTTTTTAGATTTATATTTTATTTTAGTTTTATTTAAGATTTTAGAGTTTTTAGATTAGAGTCTTAGATTAGAGTTTTTTGTTAAAGTTTTATTTTAGTTGAGTTTTTGTAAATAGTTTAGAGTTTTATCTTAGAGTCTTAGCTTATAGTTTTGTTAGAGGTTGATTTTAGTTTAGTAATAGTTAGTAGTTTAGAGTTTTGGCTTATAATCTTATATTAGAGTTTTTGTTAGAGTTCTATTTTAGTTTAGATATAGCTAAGGGTTTGGAGTTTTACCTTAGAAAATAATATTTGAGTTTTAGTTTATTTTAGTTTTAGTTAGGAGTTTTGAGTTTTTATCTTGGAGTATTATCTTATATTTTATGTTATATTTATATTTTATTTGATTTTTATTTAATATTTAGGTTTTTTAAAATATATTAATATATTATAAATTTAGTTAGAGTTCTAGTTTAGTTTAGTTTTAGTTATGAGTTTAGAATTTTAGCTTAGAGTCTTAGCTTAGAGTTTTTGTTAGAGTTCTAGTTTAGTTTAGTTTTAATTAAGAGTTCTGAGTTTTTAGCTTAGAGTATTAGCATAGTTCTTGTCGAACTTCTAGTTTAGTTTATTAATAGTTAAGAGTTTATAGTTTTATATTAGAGTCTTATATTAGAGTTTTTGATATAGTTTCAGTTTAGTTTAGTAATAGTTAAGAGTTTAGAGTTTTAGCTTAGAGTCTTAGCTTAGGTTTTAGTTTAATTTTAGTTAAGATTTTAGAGTTCTTATCAAGTATTCTTGGCTTAGAGTGTTTTTTAGATATATAGTTTAGTTATATTTAATAGTTCAGAGTTTTTATATTAGATTATTTGCTTACATTTATATTTTAGTTTACATTTTGTTAATAATTTCTAGTTTTCCCATAGAGTCTTATGTTAGGGTTTTTTTGAGTTATAGTTTAGTTTAGTTTTAGTTAAGAGTTTCGAGTTTTTAGCTTAGAGTCTTAGTTTAGAGTTTTGTGTTGCAGTTCTAGTTTAGTTCAGAATTTTAGCTTAGACTCAGATTTTTAATTAAATTTCTAGTTTATTTTAGTTTTAGTCAAGAGTTTAGAGTTTTAGCTTAGAGTCTTAGTTGAGAGTTTTTGTTAGAGTTATAGTCTAGTTTAATTTTAGGTGAGAGTTTGGATTTTTACCTTATAGTCTTAGCTTAAAGTTTTTGTTAGAGTCCTAGTTAAGTTTAGTTGTAGTTAGGAGTTTGGAGTTTTACCTTAGAGACTTAGCTTAGAGTTCTAGTTAAGCTTATTTTCACTTAAGATTATAGAATTTTAACCCAGAATCTCATCTTAGAGTTTTTGTTAGAGTTTTAGTTTGTTTTTAGTTAATAGTTTAATATTTTTGTCTTAGATTACCAGTTTGGATTTTTTGTTGAAGCTCTGGTTTGGTTTAGTTTTAGTTTAGAGTTTTAGCTTAGACTTAGAGTTTTAATTATAGTTCTCGTTTAGTTTAGTTTTAGTTAAGAGTTTAGTGTTTTAGTTAGAGTTCTAGTTTAGTTTAGTTTTAGTTAAGAGTTTAGAATTTTAGCTTTGAGTCTTAGCTTAGAGTTTTTGTTCGATTTCCAGTTTATCTTAGTTTTAGTTAAGAGTTTATAGTTTTTATATTAGAGTATTATATTATAGTTTTTGTTGAAGATATATTTTAGTGTATTTTTATTTACGAGTTTATAGTTTTAGCTTAGAGTCTTATCTTAGAGTTTTTGTTAGAGTTTTAGTTTAGTTTAGTTTTAGTTAAGAGTTTTGAGTTTTACCTTAAAGTCTTAGATTAGAGTTTTAGTTAGGGTTGAAGTTTCGTTTAGTTTAGTTTTAGTTAAGAGTTTATAGTTTTAGCTTAGAATCTTAGCTCAGATTCTTAGTTAGAGTTATTGTTTATTTTAATTTTACTTAAGAGTTAAAGGTTAGAGACTTAGCATGGAATATTAGCCTAGAGATTTAGCTAGAGTTGATGTTTAGTCCATACTAGCAAAACCACAATATTACACAATATTGAATAGAAAAACCGAAACTAAAGGTTAGATTAGGTTAGGTTAGAGGTTAGGCTTCTCCACGTTTAAGTTAGGTTAGATTAGGTTAGCTTATCCTGAGCGCTCAGGATAAGCTAACCTAATCTAACCTAACTTACACGTGGAGAAGCCTAACCTTCTCCACGTTTAAGTTAGGTTAGATTAGGTTAGCTTTTCATGAGCGCTCATGATAAGCTAAACTAATCTAACCTAACTTAAACATGGAGAAGCCTAACTTCTAACCTAACCTAACCTAACCTATGGTTTCTGTTTTTCTATGCAATATTGTGTAATATTGTGGTTATGCTAGTTTGTAATAAACATGAAATCTAGCTAAATCTGTAGTCTAATATTCCAGACTAAGCCTATAAGATTAAGTTATTAAGTTAAATTAAAATAAGACGTAGATATAACTAAGACTCTGATATTAAACTCCAAGATAAATCTATAAACTCTTAACTAAAACTAAACTAAACGAAACTTTAACCCTAAATAAAACTCTAATCTAAGACTTTAAGGTAAAACTCAAAACTCTTAACTAAAACTAAACTAAACCAAAACTCTAACAAAAACTCTAAGCTAAGACTCTAAGCTAAAACGATAAACTCTTAACTAAAACTAAACTAAACTAGAGATTAAATAAACACTCAAATATACTACTATTAGCTAAAAACTCTAAAATATCAAATAAAACTAAGATAAACTATAAATCTAACAAAAACTACATTCCATTACTCTAAGATAAAATTCTAAATAATGAAATAAAAACAAAATAAGCTCGAGCTCAAAATAAAACTCTAAGCTCTTAACTAAAACTAAACTAAACTAGAACTCTAATTAAAACTCTAAGTCTAAGATAAAACTCTAAACTAAAACTAAACTAAACTAGAACTTCAACAAAAACTCTAAACTGAGACTAGAAGATAAACACCCAAAACAATGAAATAACAACACATTAGACCTCTAAAGGCCCTAAGAAGATGAGACTCTAAGCTATTAGCCCAGAATCTTAAGCGGATATCAGATAAAAATGGATTACCAGCAATTTTCCACAGGAAATAATCAGAACTCTTACCTAAAACTAAACTAAGCTGGGAATCTAACAAAAACTTTAAGCTTAGACTCTAAGCTAAAACTCTAAACTCTTAACTAAAACTAAACTAGATTAGAACTCTAATTAAAACTCTAATTCTAAGATAAAAATCTAAACTAAACTAGAAATGCAACAAAAAACTATAAAATAATACTCTAATATAAAAACTCTAAACTATTAACTAAAACTAAAATAAAATAGAAATATAAAAAAACACTAATATAAGACTCTATGTTAAAACTATAAACTCTGAAAAAAAATTGAACTAAACTAAAAATGTAATCTAATAATATAATATAAATACGATAAAATATTAAATATAACTATACTATAACTCTAAAAAACTATCTAATACAATAATACATGCTAAAAAACTATAAACTATTAAATAAAACTAAACTAAACTACAAATCTAAGATAAGAATCCAGACTAAAACTTTCAACTCTTAACTATTAACAAAATGAAATACAGCTTTAGCAAAAACTCTGAGCTAAGACTCTAAGCTAGAAATCCAAATTCTTAACTATTACTAAAATAAACTTCAACTATAAAAAAAACTCTAAACTAAGACTCTAACATAAAACTCTAAAATCTTAACTATTACTAAACTAAACTATAACTTCGACAAAAACTATGCCAAGACTCTAAGCTAAAAATTCTAAACTCTTAACTAAAACTATACTAAACTAGAACTCTAACAAAAACTCTAAGCTAAGACTCGAAGCTAAAATAATAAACTCTTAACTAAAACTAAACTAAACTAGAACTCTAACTAAATGTCTAAGCTATGACTCTAAGGTAAAACACCAAACTATTAACTAAAAATGAACTAAAGTAGAAATCTAAAAAAAACTATCAGCTAAGACTCTAAGCTAAAAAATCAAAACTCCTAACTAAAACTAAAATAAACTCAAACTCTAATATTAGTCTCTAATTTAAAACTTCAAATTTTTAACTATAACTAGACTAAACTAGAACTCTAACAAAAATTCTAAGATAAGACTTTAAGCTAAAACTCTAAACTCATAACTATTACTAAAATAAGCTCCAACTCTAACAAAAACTATAAGATAAGAATATAAGCTAAAACTCTAAACTATTTGCAAAAGATAAAATAAGATAAAACTTCAACAAAAAACTCTAAGCTAAGACTCTAACCTAAAACTTTTAACTCTTAACAAAAACTAAAATAAAATAGAAATCAAACAAAAACTCTAAGCTAAGACTCTAAGCTAAAAAACTCTAAACTCTTAACTAAAACTAAAATAAAATAGAACTATAACTAAAACTAAAAAGTAATACTATTATTTAAAACACAAAATTCTTAACTATAAATAAAATAAACTAGAACTCAAACAAAAACTCTAAGCTAAGACTCTAAGTTAAAAAACTCTAAATTATTAACTAAAAATAAACTAAACTAAAACTCTATTATAAATCTCTAAGGAAAAACTCCAAAATCTTAAATATAAGTAAACTAAACTAGAACTCAAAACTAAAATAAACTAGAACTTTAACAAAAACTCTAAGCTAAGACTCTAAGCTAAAATTCTAAACTCTTAACTAAAACTAAACTAAACTAGAACTCTAACTAAAACTCTAAGCTAAGACTCTAAGCTAAAAAACTGTAATATCTAAACTAAAAGTAAACTAGACTAGAACTCTAACTGAAAATCAAATGTAAAACATCAAATTCTTAACTAAAATTAAACTAAACTTCAACTCTAACAAAAACTATAAGCTACTACTCTAATATAAAACACTAAACTATTAACTAAAAATAAACTAAACTAGAACTTCAACAAAAACTCTAAGCCAAAAACTCTAACCTATTAAATAAAACTCAAAAACACTATACATTTAATTGAACCTATAATCATTTACTCAAGGATAAGACTACAAATTCTGAACTGTAACTAAAACTAAACTAGAACTCTCATTAAAACTCTCAGATAATAAATTATAATCAAATATCAACTATGAACTAAAACTAAACTATACTAAAACTCTAACTGAAACTCAAAGGTAAAAAATCAAACTCTTAACTAAAATTAAACTAAATTAAAACTCTAACAAAAAAAACAAATTCTAAACTATTAACTAAAACTAAACTAAACTTCAACTCTAACAAAAACTCTAAGCTAAGACTCTAAGCTAAAACTCTAAACTAAAACTAAACTATACTAGAACTTCAGCATAAACTATAAGCTAAGACTCTAAGCTAAAAACACTAAACTCTTTACTAAAACTAAAATAAACTGTAACTCTAACACAAACTCTAAGCTTATACTCTAATCTAATACTCTAAACTCTTAAGTAAAATTAAACTAAACTAGAACTCTAAGCTAATACTCTACGTTTAAAAAACAAACTCTTAACTAAAACTACAATAAACTAGAACTATAACTTAAACTCAAATGTAAAACATAAAACTCTTAGATAAAATTAAACTAAACTAGAACTCTAACAAAAAACTATAAGCTCAGACTATAAGCTAAAACTCTAAACTCTTAACTAAATATTAGTCAAACTAAAACTTTAAGTAAAATTCTAAGCTTTGACTCTAAGATAAAAATCTAAATTCTTAACTTTAACTAAACTAAACTTCAACTCTAAATATAACTCTAAGCTAAGACTCTAAGTCATAACTCGATACTATTAACTAAAACTAAACTAAACTAGAACTCTAACAAAACTCTGACCTAAGACTCCAAGATAAAACTCGAAACTCTTAACTAAAACTTAACAAAACTATAACTTTAAGTAAAATTATAAGCTTTGAATCTTAGCTAAAACTCTAAATTCTGAACTGTAACTAAACTAAACTAAACTAGAACTTTAAATAAAACTCTAAGATAAGAATCTAAGATAAAAACTCTAAACTATTAACTAAAACTAAACTAAACTATATCTCTAACAAAATCTCTAAGATAAGAATATAAGCAAAAAAAACTCTAAACTTTTAAATAAAACTAAACCAAAATAAAACTTTAAGCTAAGAATCTAATCTAAAAACTCTAAAATCTTAACTACATGTAGAATAGAATAGCACTATAAATGAGGCAAAGATTTTGAGTATCCTATACATAAATGAAATTGTACTAAACTACAGATCTAACAAAAACTCTAAGCTGATACTCTAATCTAAAACACTAACCACTAAAATAAAACAAAAAACAACAACAAATATAGGAGATAAAATTTTACTTACCATGAGATCAAAATATAAATTATTAACTGTAACTAAACTAAACTAAATGATAACAACTTACCTTTAGATACGCTACTACACAAATCTAAAAACAAATAACTAATGAATTAAAAATAACTAAACTAGAAAACTAACAAAAACACTAAGAACTTGAACGAGGCTAAAAAAAAACTCTAAGATTTCAGAACAGTCACGAAAGACCTCAAAATTTAAGCCACGACAATAAGCTAAAACTATAAACTCTTAGATGTACCACAACTAAACTCGAGCTCAAGCAACAACCCTGATATACTAGTAGAGTCAAATAAAAAACACTCTAAAAACTTAAATAAAAAAAAACCAAACTAAAAAATTAAGCTACGACTATAATATAAAAACTCTTCAATGAAAATAAACAATACTAGAACTCTAGCAAAAACTCTAATAGAATAGTCTGAGCTAAAAAAAAACCTCTAGAATATTAACTAAAAATAAACCAAACTAAAACTCTTATCTAAGTCTCTAAGGTAAAACTTCAAACTCTTACCTATAACTAACTTGTGGGTGAAAAGGAGGGGTACTTCAATTTGTAAAATGGTCTTAGGACGGTCACTAAGAAATGAACTTGTTCTGAAATGCCTTTTGAAAAGTATGGCTTTGTGTTGGGCATTCAAAAAGCTGTAAAGTAAAGTTGTGGGTGAAAAGGATAGGTACTTCAATTTGTAAAATGGGTTTAGGAGGACATTATGAAAAGAACTTGTTCTGAAATGCTCTTTGAAATGTATTGCTTGGTGTTGGAGTATTCAAAAAGCTGTAAAGTAAAGTTTGGGGTGAAAAGGATGGGTTCTTAAACTTGTAAAGTGGGTTTAGGAGGGACATTAAGAAAAGAACTTGTTCTGAAATGCCATTGAAAAGTATTGCTTGGTGTTGGAGCATTTAAAAATCAGTATAGTAAAGTTGTGGGTGAAAAGGATGGGTACTTCAACTTGTAAAATGGGTTTAGGATGGACATTAAGAAAATAACTTGTTCTGAAAAGATATAATAAAGCCATAAAAAAGTATTAGAAAATGAGGGCTCAGGGGCCTTTGGGGCGCCAGGGGTCCTTTGGGGGTCTTGGGGGCCCTTTAGGGCCGATGGGTCCTTTGGGAGCCCAGTGGACCTTGGGGTACCGGTTGCGGGCTTTTGGGGGTCTGGGGGGCCCTTTGGGAGCCCGGTGGACCTTTGGGGACCAGGTGGGGGCCTTTGGGGGTCCGGGGGGCCCTTTGGAAGCTTACTGGTCTTTTGGGAGCCCGTTGGGCATTTGGAGACGGGGGGGCTTCCTTCGGGGTTGGGGTGGGGTATGAGGAGCCTTGGGGGTTGGGGTAGGGGACCTCACGACTGTTAAAATACAACTTGTGTATTATAACGACCACAGAGTTTCACCCTTAAATTCTCTTCTAAAATAATCTTTTAAATCATCTTTTAAAATCTCTAACTGTTTCGCCGAAATAATTCCCTAAAATGGCTAAAACGGTTTCGCCCAAATAATCCCTAAACGTAATTTCAGCGTGTTCCTTTTTTTGGCATCTCTGCGCTGGCAAATTTCAAATTATTTAGAAACCTGATTCCCGCGCTAAACAATTCATCGCTAAGATCTAAACATTCGCTCTGAGATGGTTCTCTTTAGAAACAACAAATTAATTTCCCTTTCGCGAATCTACTATCTTTAGAAACAACAAATTAATTTCCCTTTCATGTCAATGAATCAAACATGACATCATCTGTCGAGTGTGATCTAAACTTTGCCCCGGAAACAATTCTCTTTAAAAATACATCAAAGACATAAATTAACTTGGCGTCATCTGTCAGACATTCCCTGGAAACAATTTGATTAATGACTCAATAATCTATGAAAGTGATAAAGTTTCTGTTTTTCCATTCTCACTCATAAAATCCAAAAAACAGACATAAATGTGAGAAAGTTCCTGTTTTTTCAATCTCACTGACAAAAACCATAAAAACATCCAAAAGAGTGACACAATTCCTGTTTTTCAAGTGATAAAATTTCTGTTTTTTCATTCTCACTGACAAAAACCATAAACCACGTGGTTCTATGCCCATATATGGTGTGCTGATCGGACCTCCTGAGGCATCTCTACTTACATTTCGGGAAAATATGACGTGTGGGGGGGGGATAGCTACCCTCCGATCACTTTGACTCTTAAAAAGGGGATTAGAGCTTCTGATTACCAATCCAATGAGCCCCCTCCTAGGTTTATACGACAATCCTTTCAATAAAAACCATATATGCTCTTAGGGCATAACTTACAACCCTTGCCCTGAGGGCTGATGGGGGCGGGGGTTTGTCATCTTCAAATTCATAATTTCCGGACCTTTCAAATACGTTGAAGGAAATGGGTATTTTAAAATGTTGATTGGATGTGTTTGGGGGAATGATGGGCGTGGGGTGGGGATTTCCCTCCAATCACTTTCGACTGTTGAAAAGGCAATAGCCCTTTTAAATTTCGAACCGATTCAACCCCTCCGAAGTTCCCAAGACAACTTCTTCTATAAGAAGTGCCCTGGTCTAAAAAAAAAACAAAAACAAACAAAAGCCATTGTACCCACGTCGCTCTTAACTTAGGCAGTGCTATTGTGCTGCCTATGATTTGTTAAATCGTTTTTAATTAGATTTGTGTATAAAGCATTTAGTGAATACGCCCTTGCCCTGAAGGCTGTGGGGCGTTCATTTCAACACCAGAGCCATAGTTATTATACCTTTGGACTATTTTGAACGAAATAGTTATGTCAAAACTTTGATCGGATACATTTGTGGAAAAGAGAGCACGAAAGGGGTGCAGGGGGGCTGGATGTTCTCCATTTACTTTTTACTCTTAAAACGGGTCAACTGCCATAGTAATTTTACCTTTGGACTATTTTGAACAAAGTAACTATCTAAAAATTTTGATTGGGTGCTTTCGGGTCCATTCGAAGTTGTCGACCATTTTTGAATTTTACAAAGGGCACTAGAACTTCTGAATTCCAACCGAATGAGCCCCCTCCAATGTGTATACCTGATAATGGTAATAAGCTTACCTAAGCTATGGATGTCAGGTATTGTGTTATCTTGGAACGATAATTTCCACAGGACCTGTGCCTGTCATCATCAGGTTCAAATTCAAATTTAAGACTCTTGCCAGAATATAAAATCACTAAATAAAATAAAACTAAAATCACTCAACAACACTAATAATAAGTCGAACCTGGAATTATTGTTGTAATATGGCCCGGATTTTGGTAGAGGCATTGATGGCCGCTATCCTAGTAGATCTCAAAAAGGTTGGGTCTATAGATGTAGGGGGTAATACATTGAAGCAGTAAGGCCCTTTACTACAGGTAACGCATTAACACTGAAGCCTTACGGCTTCAATGTATTATGTTTGTTTTGTTTTTTTTCCCAGAGGTACTTCATATAAAAGGGGTGGTATGCACTTTGGAGGGGGCTCATTCGATTGGAATTTGGAAGTTCCAGTGCCCTTTGTAAAAGTCAAATATGATCGAAGGGCAGCCAACCTAATCCCAGCCCCAACCCCAGGCCCCTTTTCCCCGAATGCACCCGATCACAATTTTGAGATAGTTATTTTGTTCAAAACAGTCTAAAGGTGAAATTACTATGCCTGTTGGGTTGACAAAACACACACAGCCCCGGGGGCAAGGGCTGTAAGTTATGCAAGTTACCAATTCTTAACGTGTAAGGTAATTATGGATGGGGTGGTCGTATATACTTTTAAGGGGGTTCCTTCAATTGGAAATTGACAGTTCTAGTGCCTTTTTCAAAAGTCAGAAGTGACTGAAGGACAACCAGAAGGTCCCCTCCCCCTACGCCCCTTTTGCTTCAACTGCATCCCATCACAATTTTGAAATAGCCATTTTGATCAATATAGTTCAAAGGTGAAATAACTCTACCTCCCGGGTTGACAATCACCCCCCCCCCCTCCGCCCGGGGGGCCAGGAGTCTAACTTATGCAAGTTGCTCATTGTTAATGTGTAACGGTTTTATGAAATGGGTGGTAGTTTAATTTTGGAGGGGGCTAATTCAATATAAAATCAAAAGTTTTAGAGCGGTTTTTAAGAGTCAAAAGTAAATGGAGAGCAACCAGCCCCCCCCGCACCTCTTCCGTGCTCCCTTTTCTACAAATGCATCCGATCAAAGTTTTGACATAACTATTTCGTTCAAAATAGTCCAAAGGTATAATAACTATGGCTCTGGTGTTAAAATAAACCCCCACAGCCTGCGGGGCAAGGGAGTATTCACTAAATGATTTATACACAAATCAAATTAAAAACGATTTAACAAATCATAGGCAGCACAATAGTACTGCCTAAGTAAAGAGCGACGTGGGTACAATGTATTATTTTATTCATTATTATTTATTTTTTTTTTTTACCCAGGCACTTCTTATAGAGGAAGTTGTCATGGAAACTTCGAAAAAGGCTCAATCACTTGCAAATTTGAAAGGGCTAGTGCCTTTTTCAATAGTCGAAAGTGATTGGTACAATCAGCTCCCCCCCCGTCCATCATTCCCCAAATACATCCAATCAGCATTTTATGATACTTATTTTGTTCAACGTATTTGAAAGGTCTGGAAATTATGTATTTGAAGATGACAAACCCCCACCCCCCACAGCCCTCAGGGCAAAAGTAGTAAGTTATGCTTTAGGGGCACATAAGGTTTTTATTGAAAGGGTGGTCATATAAACTTAGGAGGGGGCTCATTGGATTGGTAATCAAAAGCTCTAGTCCCATTTTTAAGAATTAAAGTAATTGGAGGGCAGCTACCCACCCCCCCCCCACAAGTCGTATTTCCCAAAATGCAGCTGATATAAATTTTGAGATAGCCATTTGTTCGAAAAATGGTCCAAGGATCACATAACAAGGTCTTTGGGGTTGACACAGCTCCCCAGAGTCTGGGGCAAGGTTTATTATTTATGCCCGGGGGCATATATAGTTTTTATGGAAGAAGTGGTCGTGTGAACTTTAGAGGGGGCTCATTTGATTGGAAATTTAATAGTTCCAGTGCCCCTTTTAGATTCAAAAGTGATGGCGCGCAACTATCCCCCTCCCTCTCCCGGTAAACGACTCCTCCCCCAGAGCCTAGGGGCAAGGGTTGTAAGTTATTCCCCGGGCCATATAAGGTTTTCATGGAACGAGGGTTCGTAAAAACTTTGGATCGGATTAGGCTCATTTGATAAGAATTCGGAAGTTCTAGTGCCCTTTTTAAAGAGTGAAAAGTGAATGGAGGGCAACCATCCCCCCAAGCCTATTTTTCAACAAACACATCCGATCAAAATTTTAAGAGAGCTATTTTGTTCAGCATTGTTGAAAGGTCCGGTAATTATGTCTTTGGGGATGTCAACCTCCCCACACTCCTCAGGGCAATTCGTTCATTGTTTAGATATAGTATATGTTATTGAGATTTACTTTCCAAAATCCTAAATTCAAATAATCTTCCAAAGGTAAAACTACCACAAATCCTCATCAATAAATAAATAAATCCCAAAACGAACAGAAATTACAATAAATAACCGATGCCGCATTTGAAAACAACAAAATTGCTTCCACTATTCCCCAACTTCCCTAAAAGAAGTTTGAGTCCTACGACGTCTCTACGAAAATTAACGGTAGTGAATAGCAATGATGTGTATTTCGTGTAAACGTTTATGTATTTGCAGACACTAATTTCAAGAGAAGTTTCACAAAGTATATTTTTCTTTTTAAAAAATTTAAAGAAACCCCTCAACTTTAAGAGGGTAGTGAAAACACGTTTTATATTTTGTTACTATTTTTTTTTTACCCCTTAAGCAGCGTTCAGGTGCGAGTTCCCCGTTATCTTACGGTTGTACATTTCCACTACCATCTGCTATTTTTTGTGCTCGTTCACTTTTTGCACCCCAAAATCAATTCCTACGCCATGTAACTAAATCTATGTGCACAATCCTATAAAAAAGAAGTATTTTGTCTGTAATCTGCAGCAAAAGATGTGGTATGTCTTGGTGTAAATTCTAAACATACAAATAGTAGGTAATTATAGCAGATCATAATAGTTTTTCCATATAGTTGGCATTTAAAGTTTATGATACTAAAATAGCGGATAAGGGTTTAGCCCCCCCCCCTAGGAATGGTCTTGGTATTACTACTATTGAAATTTTGATGTCTTATGAAAAGTAGGATTGGAAGTTAAAAGAAGAGGCTTATTTGTTATTAGCTCCTCATCATCTTCTTGTTTGATTGTTTGAGGCTTTTATTTTTGTAATTCTGTCATATGGAACTTTTAGTTGTCTATTTTCTACGTTGTTCTTTTCTTGTGTTACTCCATATTCCCTGCTTATATACTTAACTATAAATGAAGTATTATTATTATTTGTACTAAATTATTCATAGAAACTATTAGAATTAGCTTTTCTCCATCCAAAATATAAAGCTTGAAACTGTAAAGATTAGCACCCGAATTACATGGAATGGTATTATCTTTTTATTAGCCACCCAGATTCCATATTAACCATCCATTTTCTCCAATTACGAGTACCAAATTTGCAATGATTAACTATATAATTGATAATAAACCGTCAAAAATTAATAAACCGAATAATTACAAAAGTCGAAACCTATGTCTCATCTATGGCTCAAATAAAAAACTGGTTTTACACCTAATATAATAAACAGACTAGGTTGGAAACAGAAGATTTTTACTAAAATAATAGTAAATAATACATAGCCTTATTAATATCCTCTTATTAAACAGAGGGAAAAAAGGAAGAAAAACAACTTGCAAATTCATTTTGACTAAGATGTTGGGTTCAACCAGTACTTCCCAAATAGGGGAAAAAAAAAAATTATTAACTGAAGTTTTTCAGTTAATATATATATATAATATATATAAAAATATATATAAAAATATATATATATATATATATATATATATATATATATATATATATATATATATATATATATATATATATATATATATATATATATATATATATATATATATATATATATATATATATATATATACGTTAATAGTGCTAATTAATATCCAATAAAGCCTTTGACAGAAAAATAATGTAAATTTATATGGTTCTTTTCTTCAGATTTGGTATGCCGAGGTAGGGGCAGTTTTAGGTCTCACAATCTGGGGGGGGGGCACGCAATACCACAGTATCCGCTTCCCAAATTATTTTTTAAATGATTTTCAAATCTAAAATGAGCACAAAATAGAAAATAAAAGGAATTTAATGTCAGATAAGAAACTATTAGCATTTAGAATTCGTTAAAGCACTATCCCCAAAATCTACAGCTTATGTTTAGTTGCCTTCTTTAAACCTAGGGGGCAGCTGCCCACCTTGCCCCGGTCTAGGACCGCCACTGAGCCGGGCACGTAGTGCCTTGAGGAAGCACTGGTTTAAACAAACCAACTTAACAGAGAAAATATTAAAACATAACAAAATTCAATGTAAGAACAGAAAAATGTTTAGTGAAAAACAAACAAACAAAACAATACACGTCATTGGATTTGGGCTAGAGGAAACCCTTTGCATTAATAAAAATGCACAAGATAGGAATTGAAGTATACATGGTGATCAACAAAAGGTATTATTAACTTTATAAAAGGCTAGATAAACAAACAATAAGCTATTTAACTATTTTTCACACACTATTTTTCACACACTATTTTTGAGACACTCTTTTCTTCTGTATTATGAAAAGAGAGGATTTCATTGATACGCTAAACATAGTCTACATGACTTTCTTTTGACTGTCTAGAACTCTTTTCGTTTTTATTTATGGAAAAAGACAACTTCATTGATACGCTAGACATCCTTATTGATACCTGACTAATACCTTATTGATACCTTGATACCTGACTTCCTTAGAGTACCAAGGTCAAAAAATAGTTTCCGATTTTAGAACAGAACATTTCATAAAAGTGTATTGCAAGGAAGGCTTACACACAAATGTAAAACTTCCATTCCACATTCCATCCCCAAACTCGTTTTCTAGAAAAACGAACAACATTTTTACTTTAAGACTTTCGTCTAGAAAGGAAAATGCACGAAGCTCAAGTTTTAATTGCAAGAGAGTTGTAAATACAAAAATAAAATAATTTAAGTTTTTAAATTAACTAATTTAATTTCAATTAAAATGATTATGTTTAACTAAATTAACAATTTGAATGGTAAAACGATGACTACGCATCCTTTAACCATGTCTGCACATGTAAGAAGGGTGCAGAGTCTCCTCTAAGGGTGTCCTGAGGACATGCAACGTGGAGGATATAGAAAAAAAAACTGAAGTTTAATAAGAATTGTCAATGTAAAATAAAAATTTAATTGCCAATTTAACTTTAACTAAATTAATTATATCTAACTAAATTAACAAACCTAATTGTTAAATAATGATTTGGCATAGTTTAATCATGTTTGCACATGTTAGAAGGAGGATAGGGAATCTCCCTTGAAGCTGTTCTGAGGACGCACCTCATGTGGGATATAAAAAAGTTCTTAGATCAGAGGATATTAACCCAAAAACACTTTTTATAAATACTGAGCCCCCTCAGCCTCTGGATACAGCCTTCTGATTCACGCGCCGGATTGAACCGGGCTGCACCAATACTATCTGGCGCTTTGGTTTGATAGGATTTGAAATCTTTTGTATGTACTTTTGTTTAAAAACACGAAACTAGTAATTTCGGATTTGGTAAAAGACGGAATGTTTATATGTCGAACATTCAAAACTAAGCAATACCAATCCCTCAAAATTTAGGAAATACTAGAAAAGCAGCTTATAATGATAGTGAAAAGGATAGAACATTAGAAAAACAGCCAACTTAAATAGTGCTTATAATTAAGTTGGATATATTTTCACATTATTAGTTTGCAAAGACTATATCTTTTTTTTTAAATTAGTTGAATTAAATTTTTTTTACTTATTTTTGCTGTTTTACCTTCACCATAAAGAAAGTTCGACCGGATAATTATTTTTGTCAGTGGCCGTAAAAATCCCTTCTTTATAGTTTCGAGGAAAGAAAAGGAAGATTTTAATATCAAATAATTTTACCAATCAGTATTTTAAACTTTAAAAGCCAAGCAGCATAAACAACAGTGTTGCCGTTAGCAGGTAATTTTTGGCAACAGCTAAAGAAAAGCGCTGACATCTTTACCAAAATGTTTTCTTTTCTCTTCAAGACTCTGGATTAGGAAAAAAAGCAAAAAGAACAGAAATACGTGCCTAATTAATAACTGATTAACTAATTTATTAATTAGGCTTAATAACTGAAACTAATTTTCAAAGACACTAGGACTTGTCTAAATCTAATATAACCAGCTAATATTTTCTATTAAAACACGCAGCCAAAAGGCGAAGCTTTTCGATGAAGAATGTGTTGTAAGTACCTTTCAAAGTAAACAAAATCTGCCTTGCGTTTTAAAATACATAGGCATATATACATTACTGGCATCTATTTTTTTATGTTAAAAATCAATTTAGATAGCGCTCCAAATCAATTTCAAAGACTCGAATGAGGCAAGTTAATTATGGTCTTAACATAGTTCTAAAGAGTTAAAGAGTCAAATATAGACTTTAGAATGAGTTGATATAGAATTAAGTTTAAAGAGATAAATATAGACAATAGAATGAGCTAAGTTAAATACAAATATGGTCTATTCCACAAATTCTTGAGTTGGCTGCCGATTTCAAGAAGAATGGTACATTTTTTGGGACTAGACAAGGAAACACTTGGAAAATTCCAACCGATATTTGATTTTCCTTAAATTCAGTGTTTTTAAAAACATTATTCTGTATTTGAAAAACGGCAGCTATATTGTCGAACTACAATGCATGCTGGGAGCCTAATATTCTAGTTTATTTTAGTTTTAGTTAAGAGTTTAGAGTTTTTAGCTTAGAGTCTTAGCTTAGAGTTTTTTGTTGAAGTCTTAGTTTATTTGATTTTTAGTAAATAGTTTAGAGTTTTAGCTTAGAGTATTATATTATAGTTTTGTTATATTTGAAGCTTGGTTTTGGAATATTTATGATTTTATAGTTTTGGATTTTAATCTTATATTGTAGTTTTTTTTAGAGTACTAGTTCATTTAATATATAGTTAAAGGCTTTGAATTTTAAATTAGACTTATCTTAGAGTTTTAGTTTAGTTTTAGTTAAGAGTTTTTTGTTTTTAGCTTAGAGTCTTAGCTTAGAGTTTTTGTTATAGTTCTAGTGTAGTTCTGTTTTAGTTAACATTTTGTTTTTTTAAATTAGATTCATAGCTTAGACATTTAGTTAGATTTATAGGCTAGTTTAGTTTTAGTTATGAGTTTAGAATTTTAGCTTAGAGTCTTAGCTTAGAGTTTTTGTTAGAGTTCTAGTTTAGTTTAGTTTTAGTTAAGAGTTTAGAGTTTTTAGCTTAGAGTCTTAGCATAGTTCTTGTAGAACTTCTAGTTTAGTTTAGTAATAGTTAAGAGTTTAGAGTTTTAGATAATAGTCTTGGCTTAAAGTTTTTTTTAAATTTTTAGTTTAGTAATAGTTAAAAGTTTGTAGTTCTAGCTTAGAGTCTTAGCTCAGAGTTTTTGTTAAAGTTGAAGTTTAGTAATAGTTAAGAGTTTAGAGTTTTAGCTTAGAGTTTTAGCTTAGAGTCTTAGCTTAGTTTAGTTTTAGTTAAGAGTTTAGAGTTTTTAGCATAGAGTCTTAGCTTAGAGTTTTTGTTAGAGTTCTAGTTTAGTTATAGTTAAGAGTTTAGAGTTTTAGCTTAGATTCTTAGCTTAGAGTTTTAATTTAGTTTAAATTTTTTTAAGATTTTAGATTTTTCCCATAGAGTGTTATCATAGGTTTTTTTTAGATTCATAGTTTAATTTATTTTTAGTTAGGACTTTCGAGTTTTTTAGCTTAGAGTACTAGTTTAGAGTTTTTTGTTTAACTTCTAATTTAGTTTATATTTTTATCTTATACTTGGAGTTTTAATTAGAGTTCTAGTTTAGTTTAGTTTTAGTCAAGAGTTTAGAGTTTTAGCTTAGAGTCTCAGATGAGAGTTTTTGTTAGAGTTCTAGCCTATTATAATTTTATGTAAGAGTTTGGTGTTTTTAGCTTAGAGACTTATCTTATAGTTTTTGTTAGATTTCTATCTTAATGGATCTAAATTTAGTAGTTTTAAGTTGTTAATGACAAACTTAGCTTGGAGTTTTATTTAATTTTATTTCTAATTAAGAGTATAGAATTTTAGCTTAGAGTCTAAGATTATAGTTTTTGTTAGATTTGTAGTTTAGTTTTAGTTAAGATTTAAGTGTTTTTAGCTTAGAGTCTTAGCTTAGAGTTTTTGTTGAAGCTCTAGTTTAGTTTAGTTTTAGTTTAGAGTTTTAGCTTAGACTTAGAGTTTTAATTAGAGTTCTAGTTTAGTTTAGTTTTAGTTGAGAGTTTAGAGTTTTAGTTAGAGTTCTAGTTTAGTTTAGTTTTAGTTAAGAGTTTAGAATTTTAGCTTAGAGTCTTAGATTAGATTTTTTGTTAGAGTTATAGTTTAGCTTAGCTTTAGTTAAGAGTTTACAGTTTTTATCTTAGAGTCTTAGCTTAGAGTTTTTTCTGAAGCTCTAGTTTAGTTTAGTTTTAGTTTAGAGTTTTAGCTTATACTTAGAGTTTTAATTAGAGTTCTAGTTTAGTTTAGTTTTAGTTGAGAGTTTAGAGTTTTAGTTAGAGTTCTAGTTTAGTTTAGTTTTAGTTAATAGTTTAGATTTTTAGATTAGAATCTTAGCATAGAGTTATTGTTTGAATACTAGTTTAGTTTAGTTTTATTTAAGAGTTTAGAGTTTTTAGATTAGAGTCTTAGCTTAGATTTTTTGTTGAAGCTCTAGTTTAGTTTAGTTTTAGTTAAGAGTTTAGTGTTTTACCTTAAAGTCTTAGATTAGATCTTTAGTTAGGGTTAAAGTTTCGTTTAGTTTAGTTTTAGTTAAGAGTTTATAGATTTAGCTTAGAGTCTTAGCTCAGATTTTTATTTAGATCTATTTTTTATTTTAGTTTTACTTAAGAATTATAGCTTAGAGGTTTAGTCTAGAATCTTAGCTTAGAGATTTAGTTAGAGTTGAAGTTTAGTTCAAACTAGCATAGCCACAATATTACACAATATTGCATAGAAATACCAAAACCATAGGTTAGATTAGGTTACGTTAGAGGCTAGGCTTCTCCATGTTTAAATTAGGTAAGATTAGGTTGGCTTATCCTGGGAGCTCTTGATCCGATCACCTAATCTAACCTAACTTAAACGTGGAGAAGCCTAACCTTCTCCACGTTTAAGTTAGGTTAGATTAGGTTAGCTTATGATGAGTGCTCATGATAAGCTAAACTTAACCAAACTACAACTTTAAGTAAAATTATAAGCTATGACTCTAAGCTAAAACTCTAAATTCTGAACTGTAACTAAACTAAACTAAACTAGAACTCTGAATAAAACTCTAAGCTAAGAATCTAAGCTAAAAACTCTAAACTCTTAACTAAAACTAAACTAAACTAGAACTCTAACAAAATCTCTAAGCTAAGACTCTAAGCAAAAAAACTCAAAACTTTTAACTAAAACTAAACCAAACTAAAACTTTAAGCTAAGACTATAAGCTAAAAACTCTAAACTCTTAACTAAAAGTAAACTAAACTAGAACTCTAACTGAAACTCAAAGGTAAAAAATAAAATTATTAACTAAAATTAAACTAAACTTCAACTCTAACAAAAACTCTAAGCTAAGATTCTAAGCTAAAACTCGAAACTCTTAACAAAAACTAAACCAAACTAGAACTTTAAGTAAAATTATAAGCTATGACTCTAAGATAAAACTATATATTCTGAGCTGTAACTAGACTAAACTAAATTAGAACTCTGAATAATACTCTAAACTACGACTTTAAGCTAAAAACTCTAAAGTCATGACTAAAACTAAAGTAAACTAGAACTCTAACAAAAACTCTAAGCTAAGACTCTAAGCTAAAAAAAAATCTAAACTTTTAACTAAAATTAAACCGAACTAAAACTATAAGCTACGACTCTAAGATACAATCTCTAAAATCATAACTAAACTAAAGTAAACTATAAATCTAACAAAAACTCTAAGCTACGACTATAAGCTAAAAATAACCTCTAAACTTTTAGATAAGACAAAATCAAACTAAAAATTTAATATAATAATCTAAGATAAAAAATATAAACTCTTAACTAAAAATAAACTAAACTAGAACTCTAACAAAAACTCTAAGCTAAGACTATAAGCTAAAAAAAAAACCTCTAGACTTTTAACTAAAACTAAACCAAACTAAAACTCTAAGTTAAGTCTCTAAGGTAAAACTTCAAACTCTTACCTCTAACTAAGTTGTGGGTGAAAAGGATAGGTACTTCAATTTGTAAAATGGGTTTAGGACAGTCACCAAGAAAAGAACTTGTTCTAAAATGCCTTTGTAAAAGTATTGCTTGGTGTTGGGCATTCAAAAAGCTGTAAAGTAAAGTTGTAGGTGAAAAGGATGGGAACTTCAATTTTTAAAATGGGTTTAGGAAGGGACAGTAAGAAAAGAACTTGCTCTGAAATGCTTTTTGAAAAGTATTTCTTGGTGTTGGAGCATTCAAAAAGCTGTAAAGTAAAGCTGTGGGTGTAAAAGATGGGTACTTCAATTTGTAAAATGGGTTTAGGAGGGACATTAAGAAAAGAACTTGTTCTGAAATGCCATTGAAAAGTATTGCTTGGTGTTGGAGCATTCAAAAATCAGTAGAGTACAGTTGTGGGTTAAAAGGATGGGTGCTTCAACTTTTAAATTGGGTTTAGGATGTACATTAAGAAAAGAAATTGTTATGAAAATATATAAAAAAGCCTTAAAAAAGTATTAAAAAATGGGGGCTCAGGGGCGTTTGGGGCGCCGGGGGTTGGGGGGGCCCTTTAGGGCCGATTGGTCCTGTGGGAGCCCGGTGGACCTTTGGGGACCGGGTGAGGGCCTTTCGGGGTCCGGGGGGCCCTTTGGGAGCCGGGGGGACCTTTGGGGGCTGGGTGCGGGCCTTCGGGGTCTGGAGGGTTCTTTGGGAGCCCGGTGGCCTTTTGGGAGCCCGGTGGGCCTTTGGGGACCGGGGGGCTTCCTTCGGGGTTGGGGTGGGGTATGAGGAGCCTTTGGGGTTGGGGTAGGGGACCTCACGACTGTTAAAATACAACTTGTGTATTATAACGACCACAGAGTTTCACCCTTAAATTCTCTTCTAAAATCATCTTTTAAATCATCTTTTAAAATGTCTCTAACTGTTTCACCCAAATAATTCCCAAAAATGGCTAAAAAGGTTTCGCCCAAATAATCCCTAAACGTAATTTCAGCGTGTTCCTTTTTTTGGCATCTCTGCGCTGGCAAATTTCAAATTATTTAGAAACCTGATTCCCGCGCTTAACAAATCATCGCTAAGATCTAAACATTCGCTCTGAGATGGCTCTCTTTAGAAACAACAAATTAATTTCCCTTACGCGAATCTACTATCTTTAGAAACAACAAATTAATTTCCCTTTCATGTCAATGAATCAAACATGACATCATTTGGCGCGTGTGATCTAAACTTTGCCCCGGAAACAATTCTCTTTAAAAATATATCAAAGAAATAAGTTAACTTGGCGTCATCTCTCAAAAATTCCCTGGAAACAGTTTGATTAATGACGCAATTATCCATGAAAGTGAGAAAGTTCCTGTTTTTCCATTCTCACTCACAAAATCCAAAAAACAGACATAAATGTGAGAAAGTTCCTGTTTTTTCATTCTCACTGACAAAAACCATAAAAACATCCAAAAGAGTGACAAAATTCCTGTTTTTCAAGTGACAAAATTCCTGTTTTTTCATTCTCACTGACAAAAACCATAAACCACGTGGTTCTATGCCCATATATGGTGTGCTGATCGGACCTCCTGAGGCATCTCTACTTACATTTCGGGAAAATATGACGTGTGGGGGGGATAGCTACCCTCCGATCACTTTGACTCTTAAAAAGGGGATTAGAGCTTCTGATTACCAATCCAATGAGCCCCCTCCTAGGTTTATACGACAATCCTTTCAATAAAAACCATATATGTTCTTAGGGCATAACTTACAACCCTTGCCCTGAGGGCTGTGGGGGGCGGGGGTTTGTCATCTTCAAATTCATAATTTCCAGACCTTTCAAATACGTTGAAGGAAATGGGTATTTTAAAATGTTGATTGGATGTGTTTGGGGGAATGATGGGCGTGGGGTGGGGATTTCCCTCCAATCACTTTCGACTGTTGAAAAGGCAATAGCCCTTTTAAATTTCCAAGCGATTCAACCCCTCCGAAGTTCCCAAGACAACTTCTTCTATAAGAAGTGCCCTGGTCTAAAAAAAAACAAAAACAAACAAAAGCCATTGTACCCACGTCGCTCTTAACTTAGGCAGTGCTATTGTGCTGCCTATGATTTGTTAAATCGTTTTTAATTAGATTTGTGTATAAAACATTTAGTGAATACGCCCTTGCCCTGAAGGCTGTGGGGCGTTCATTTCAACACCAGAGCCATAGTTATTATACCTTTGGACTATTTTGAACGAAATAGTTATGTCAAAACTTTGATCGGATACATTTGTGGAAAAGAGAGCACGAAAGGGGTGCAGGGGGGCTGGATGTTCTCCATTTACTTTTTACTCTTAAAACGGGTCAACTGCCATAGTAATTTTACCTTTGGACTATTTTGAACAAAGTAACTATCTAAAATTTTGATCGGGTGCTTTCGGGTCCATTCGAAGTTGTCGACCATTTTTGAATTTTACAAAGGGCACTAGAACTTCTGAATTCCAACCGAATGAGCCCCCTCCAATGTGTATACCTGATAATGGTAATAAGCTTACCTAAGCTATGGATGTCAGGTATTGTGTTATCTTGGAACGATAATTTCCACAGGACCTGTGCCTGTCATCATCAGGTTCAAATTCAAGACTCTTGCCAGAATATAAAATCACTAAATAAAATAAAACTAAAATCACTCAACAACACTAATAATAAGTCGAACCTGGAATTATTGTTGTAATATGGCCCGGATTTTGGTAGAGGCATTGATGGCCGCTATCCTAGTAGATCTCAAAAAGGTTGGGTCTATAGATGTAGGGGGTAATACATTGAAGCAGTAAGGCCCTTTACTACAGGTAACGCATTAACACTGAAGCCTTACGGCTTCAATGTATTATGTTTGTTTTGTTTTTTTCCCAGAGGTACTTCATATAAAAGGGGTGGTATGCACTTTGGAGGGGGCTCATTCGATTGGAATTTGGAAGTTCCAGTGCCCTTTGTAAAAGTCAAATATGATCGAAGGGCAGCCAACCTAATCCCAGCCCCAACCCCAGGCCCCTTTTCCCCGAATGCACCCAATCACAATTTTGAGATAGATATTTTGTTCAAAACAGTCTAAAGGTGAAATTACTATGCCTGTTGGGTTGACAAAACCCACACAGCCCCGGGGGCAAGGGCTGTAAGTTATGCAAGTTACCAATTCTTAACGTGTAAGGTAATTATGGATGGGGTGGTCGTATATACTTTTAAGGGGTTCCTTCAATTGGAAATTGACAGTTCTAGTGCCTTTTTCAAAAGTCAGAAGTGACTGAAGGACAACCAGAAGGTCCCCTCCCCCTACGCCCCTTTTGCTTCAACTGCATCCCATCACAATTTTGAAATAGCCATTTTGATCAATATAGTTCAAAGGTGAACTAACTCTACCTCCCGGGTTGACAATCACCCCCCCTCAGCCCGTGGGGCAAGGAGTCTAACTTATGCAAGTTGCTCATTGTTAATGTGTAACGGTTTTATGAAAGGGGTGGTCGTTTAATTTTGGTGGGGGCGAATTCAATATAAAATCAAAAGTTTTATAGCGGTTTTTAAGAGTCAAAAGTAAATTGAGAGCAACCAGCCCCCCCCCCCCCCGCACCTCTTCCGTGCTCCCTTTTCTACAAATGCATCCGATCAAAGTTTTGACATAACTATTTCGTTCAAAATAGTCCAAAGGTATAATAACTATGGCTCTGGTGTTAAAATAAACCCCCACAGCCTGCGGGGCAAGGGAGTATTCACTAAATTCTTTATACACAAATCAAATTAAAAACGATTTAACAAATCATAGGCAGCACAATAGTACTGCCTAAGTAAAGAGCGACGTGGGTACAATGTATTATTTTATTCATTATTATTTATTTTTTTTTTTTACCCAGGCACTTCTTATAGAAGAAGTTGTCTTGGAAACTTCGAAAAAGGCTCAATCACTTGCAAATTTGAAAGGGCTAGTGCCTTTTTCAATAGTCGAAAGTGATTGGTACAATCAGCTTCCCCCCCCCGTCCATCATTCCCCAAACACATCCAATCAGCATTTTATGATACTTATTTTGTTCAACGTATTTGAAAGGTCTGGAAATTATGTATTTGAAGATGACAAACCCCCACCCCCCACAGCCCTCAGGGCAAAAGTAGTAAGTTATGCTTTAGGGGCACATAAGGTTTTTATTGAAAGGGTGGTCATATAAACTTAGGAGGGGGCTCATTGGATTGGTAATCAAAAGCTCTAGTCCCATTTTTAAGAATTAAAGTAATTGGAGGGCAGCTACCCTCCCCCCCCCACAAGTCGTATTTCCCAAAATGCAGCTGATATAAATTTTGAGATAGCCATTTGTTCGAAAAATAGTCCAAAGATCGCATAACAAGGTCTTTGGGGTTGACGCAGCCCCCCAGAGTCTGGGGCAAGGTTTATTATTTATGCCCGGGGGCATATATAGTTTTTATGGAAGAAGTGGTCGTGTGAACTTTAGAGGGGGCTCATTTGATTGGAAATTTAATAGTTCCAATTCCCCTTTTAGATTCAAAAGTGATGGAGCGCAACTAGCCCCCGCCCTCTCCCTGGAAACGACTCCTCCCCCAGAGCTAGGGGCAAGGGTTGTAAGTTATTCCCCGGGCCATATAAGGTTTTCATGGAACGAGGGTTCGTAAAAACTTTGGATCGGATTAGGCTCATTTGATAAGAATTCGGAAGTTCTAGTGCCCTTTTTAAAGAGTGAAAAGTGAATGGAGAGCAACCATCCCCCCAAGCCTATTTTTCAACAAACACATCCGATCAAAATTTTAAGAGAGCTATTTTGTTCAGAATTGTTGAAAGATCCGGTAATTATGTCTTTGGAGGTGTCAACCTCCCCACAATCTTCAGGGCAATTCGTTCATTGTTTACATATAGTATATGTTATTGAGATTTACTTTCCAAAATCCTAAATTCAAATAATCTTCCAAAGGTAAAACTACCACAAATCCTCATCAATAAATAAATAAATCCCAAAACGAACAGAAATTACAATAAATAACCGATGCCGCATTTGAAAACAACAAAATTGCTTCCACTATTCCCCAACTTCCCTACTAGTGAAACTCCCAACTAGTGAAAACACGTTTTATATTTTGTTACTATTTTTTTTTTACCCCTTAAGCAGCGTTCAGGTGCGAGTTCCCCGTTATCTTACGGTTGTACATTTCCACTACCATCTGCTATTTTTTGTGCTCGTTCACTTTTTGCACCCCAAAATCAATTCCTACGCCATGTAACTAAATCTATGTGCACAATCCTATAAAAAAAGAAGTATTTTGTCTGTAATCTGCAGCAAAAGATGTGGTATGTCTTGGTGTAAATTCTAAACATACAAATAGTAGGTAATTATAGCAGATCATAATAGTTTTTCCATATAGTTGGCATTTAAAGTTTATGATACTAAAATAGCGGATAAGGGTTTAACCCCTCCCCCCCCTAGGAATGGTCTTGGTATTACTACTATTGAAATTTTGATGTCTTATGAAAAGTAGGATTGGAAGTTAAAAGAAGAGGCTTATTTGTTATTAGCTCCTCATCATCTTCTTGTTTGATTGTTTGAGGCTTTTATTTTTGTAATTCTGTCATATGGAACTTTTAGTTGTCTATTTTCTACGTTGTTCTTTTCTTGTGTTACTCCATATTCCCTGCTTATATACTTAACTATAAATGAAGTATTATTATTATTTGTACTAAATTATTGATAGAAACTATTAGAATTAGCTTTTCTCCATCCAAAATATAAAGCTTGAAACTGTAAAGATTAGCACCCGAATTACATGGAATGGTATTATCTTTTTATTAGCCACCCAGATTCCATATTAACCATCCATTTTCTCCAATTACGAGTACCAAATTTGCAATGATTAACTATATAATTGATAATAAACCGTCAAAAATTAATAAACCGAATAATTACAAAAGTCGAAACCTATGTCTCATCTATGGCTCAAATAAAAAACTGGTTTTACACCTAATATAATAAACAGACTAGGTTGGAAACAGAAGATTTTTACTAAAATAATAGTAAATAATACATAGCCTTATTAATATCCTCTTATTAAACAGAGGGAAAAAAGGAAGAAAAACAACTTGCAAATTCATTTTGACTAAGATGTTGGGTTCAACCAGTACTTCCCAAATAGGGGAAAAAAAAAATATTAACTGAAGTTTTTCAGTTAATATATAGATATAATATATATAAATATATATATATATATATATATATATATATATATATATATATATATATATATATATATATATATATATATATATATATATATATATATATATATATATATATATATATATATATATATATATATATATATACGTTAATAGTGCTAATTAATATCCAATAAAGCCTTTGACAGAAAAATAATGTAAATTTATATGGTTCTTTTCTTCAGATTTGGTATGCCGAGGTAGGGGCAGTTTTAGGTCTCACAATCTGGGGGGGGGGGGGCACGCAATACCACAGTATCCGCTTCCCAAATTATTTTTTAAATGATTTTAAAATCTAAAATGAGCACAAAATAGAAAATAAAAGGAATTTAATGTCAGATAAGAAACTATTAGCATTTAGAATTCGTTAAAGCACTATCCCCAAAATCTACAGCTTATGTTTAGTTGCCTTCTTTAAACCTAGGGGGCAGCTGCCCACCTTGCCCCGGTCTAGAACCGCCACTGAGCCGGGCACGTAGTGCCTTGAGGAAGCACTGGTTTAAACAAACCAACTTAACAGAGAAAATATTAAAACATAACAAAATTCAATGTAAGAACAGAAAAATGTTTAGTGAAAAACAAACAAACAAAACAATACACGTCATTGGATTTGGGCTAGAGGAAACCCTTTGCATTAATAAAAATGCACAAGATAGGAATTGAAGTATACATGGTGATCAACAAAAGGTATTATTAACTTTATAAAAGGCTAGATAAACAAACAATAAGCTATTTAACTATTTTTCACACACTATTTTTCACACACTATTTTTGAGACACTCTTTTCTTCTGTATTATGAAAAGAGAGGATTTCATTGATACGCTAAACTTAGTCTACATGACTTTCTTTTGACTGTCTAGAACTCTTTTCGTTTTTATTTATGGAAAAAGACAACTTCATTGATACGCTAGACATCCTTATTGATACCTGACTAATACCTTATTGATACCTTGATACCTGACTTCCTTAGAGTACCAAGGTCAAAAAATAGTTTCCGATTTTAGAACAGAACATTTCATAAAAGTGTATTGCAAGGAAGGCTTACACACAAATGCAAAACTTCCATTCCACATTCCATCCCCAAACTCGTTTTCTAGAAAAACGAACAATATTTTTACTTTAAGACTTTCGTCTAGAAAGGAAAATGCACGAAGCTCAAGTTTTAATTGCAAGAGAGTTGTAAATACAAAAATAAAATAATTTAAGTTTTTAAATTAACTAATTTAATTTCAATTAAAATGATTATGTTTAACTAAATTAACAATTTGAATGGTAAAACGATGACTACGCATCCTTTAACCATGTCTGCACATGTAAGAAGGGTGCAGAGTCTCCTCTAAGGGTGTCCTGAGGACATGCAACGTGGAGGATATAGAAAAAAAAACTGAAGTTTAATAAGAATTGTCAATGTAAAATAAAAATTTAATTGCCAATTTAACTTTAACTAAATTAATTATATCTAACTAAATTAATAAACCTAATTGTTAAATAATGATTTCGCATAGTTTAATCATGTTTGCACATGTTAGAAGGAGGATAGGGAATCTCCCTTGAAGCTGTTCTGAGGACGCACCTCATGTGGGATATAAAAAAGTTCTTAGATCAGAGGATATTAACCCAAAAACACTTTTTATAAATACTGAGCCCCCTCAGCCTCTGGATACAGCCTTCTGATTCACGCGCCGGATTGAACCGGGCTGCACCAATACTATCTTGCGCTTTGGTTTGATAGGATTTGAAATCTTTTGTATGTACTTTTGTTTAAAAACACGAAACTAGTAATTTCGGATTTGGTAAAAGACGGAATGTTTATATGTCGAACATTCAAAACTAAGCAATACCAATCCCTCAAAATTTAGGAAATACTAGAAAAGCAGCTTATAATGATAGTGAAAAGGATAGAACATTAGAAAAACAGCCAACTTAAATAGTGCTTATAATTAAGTTGGATATATTTTCACATTATTAGTTTGCAAAGACTATATCTTTTTTTTCAATTAGTTGAATTAAATTTTTTTTACTTATTTTTGCTGTTTTACCTTCACCATAAAGAAAGTTCGACCGGATAATTATTTTTGTCAGTGGCCGTAAAAATCCCTTCTTTATAGTTTAGAGGAAAGAAAAGGAAGATTTTAATATCAAATAATTTTACCAATCAGTATTTTAAACTTTAAAAGCCAGGCAGCATAGGTAAACAACAGTGTTGCCGTTAGCAGGTAATTTTTGGCAACAGCTAAACAAAAGCGCTGACATCTTTACCAAAATGTTTTCTTTTCTCTTCAAGACTCTGGATTAGGAAAAAAAGCAAAAAGAACAGAAATACGTGCCTAATTAATAACTGATTAACTAATTTATTAATTAGGCTTAATAACTGAAACTAATTTTCAAAGACACTAGGACTTGTCTAAATCTAATATAACCAGCTAATATTTTCTATTAAAACACGCAGCCAAAAGGCGAAGCTTTTCGATGAAGAATGTGTTGTAAGTACCTTTCAGAGTAAACAAAATCTGCCTTGCGTTTTTAAATACATAGGCATATATACATTACTGGCATCTATTTTTTTATGTTAAAAATCAATTTAGATAGCGCTCCAAATCAATTTCAAAGACTCGAATGAGGCAAGTTAATTATTGTCTTAACATAGTTCTAAAGAGTTAAAGAGTCAAATATAGACTTTAGAATGAGTTGATATAGAATTAAGTTTAAAGAGATAAATATAGACAATAGAATGAGCCAAGTTAAATACAAATATGGTCTATTCCACAAATTCTTGAGTTGGCTGCCGATTTCAAGAAGAATGGTACATTTTTTGGGACTAGACAAGGAAACACTTGGAAAATTCCAACCGATATTTGATTTTCCTTAAATTCAGTGTTTTTAAAAACATTATTCTGTATTTGAAAAACGGCAGCTATATTGTCGAACTACAATGCATGCTGGGAGCCTAATATTATTTTTACATTTTTAAAGACAACATATTCTGATTCTTCTTAAAGATTCACGTAAAATTCAAAGACATTCGAGAATTTTCTTGAAAGATCCATTATACTTATTTTGGTATACGTTTTTAGAAAAAATATTATTAAATTATCCAATTGAGATTGTCGTATCTCACAGCAGATGAATCGAAATTTAATCTTGTTCCTTATAAGCAAAGTTTATATAATTAGCAGTATGATCTTTCCCTATCTCACCCATTATAAAAACCCGGACCAAGGTGCGAGTGCTCCAGAGAACGTATAAACATAAGCGACATTAGATCTTTTCATGGGTAGACAAAGAATAATCACCTACGGAACAAGTACTGACAAAACCACTTGGCCGGCTCACCAATAAGTGGACAATAAGTGCACAAATAAGTGGGAGGAGCTTTTTGTTCGCACCGAGAATGAAGAGCCAAAAATCATCTGCGGTAAACTTACTGCTAATTATATAAACTGTGCTTATAAGTTTCGGTTAATTTTGTCGCACGAAATCAATTTTCTATCGGGGTAATTCTACCAGCCTTAGAAACTACTTACAGTACATTCTACTCTATGCTTTTAAAAGTGACTTTCTAATTGGATTCAGCATTAAAAAGCACACATAGAAAACACAAATACTTAGACTAGGATATGCGTTTGCTTTTTCTATCCAAATAACAATTTAAACCAAATATTGGAGTATAAAATCAACTGTGTCCTTGTCCCAGTTTACTGTACTAATTATCATTATTTAAACACTTATGGCACTTTCAGATGTAAAGCGGAGTCTCTTGCCCCGTTAATAACCGGAACATGGATGTAGGCATTGTTTTCATTTGTATCTGAAATAGAAAAAAAAAGTAATTTGTATTTAAAATTAATAAAATAAATACGAGGCGGTCAATTCAAAAGGAACTACATCCCTAAGACTTATATTTTATTAAGAATAAAAAATAACTGGTTTACTTTTAAACGAGGTAATCCACAAAAGATACTGTTTTTAATCGTTGGAGCAATACCCCCGTTCCTGATATGAAGTTTGGTAATTATGCATTTAAATTAGCTTCAAATTTAGTATACCTTGGTCTTCCTATTGGTTGTGATGTGAAATCAACACGTTTTGTATTAGTTGATCATTTTTCTAGTTAAGTCCGTAAAATATAAAAGATGGTCAAAGGTAAAGGTAAAGAATGCGGCACTGGACCCTTAAAGTCCAAACCGGTGGTGTTGATCTCCGTTTCTTGGTCCCTCAGCCAGAAAGTGCAATGAGGGGTTGGGGGCCAGCCATCCTGTGCTTTCACACACCCATCCTACTTACCTTCCCCAGATAGCTTTTGTCATTATATGGGATACTTATATCGTCGAAGATTTCTTGCAAATGTCATATTCGCATAGAATTATATTCCTGATATTGCTCATTGCTCCTCATTGCTCCTCATTATAACTGTATCCCTTTGTTAGGTATCCCTTTATCCCTTTGTTATACCTCATGTTCTGGCTTTTTCTCTTTTATGGCCTCTACTATGGGATAAAAATAAATGCACACTCCGGTCTTGTCTTTTATCCTTTTTTTTTAAGTTTATTATGTTTGTCCCTCTAAAAAGAAATTTCATGATAAATGTTAAGTACCGTGTTCCTGTTCCGTATCAAGTTATACAGAAAAGAATTTAGACATTTTGGTATAGTTTGGTTAAGAAAACGCCTTCAGAAATTTTTTTTATTACTTTTTATCTTTAGTATTTTTCTTGCTTTATCCCCCATTGTTTTCATTTACTGTATTTTCATTTTTTTTTAATGTATTTTTAGTGTATTTTTTTCTGTATTTTCATTTTTTTTTACTGTATTTTCATTTCATTGTTTATTTCATTTTTCTCCACTTGTGATTTTGCATCTTTAAAGTGTGCAATAAATTTCATTCATTGATTTAATCAAAAGAAGATAAACATACAAATAAAAACGAAAAGATATTAACAATTTTCTACTGTTGTTGAGGCTATAGTTCCCTCAATTTTCTTGGTCTAAAATAATGTAAAGTGCGCCTTATCTTAAGATAAAATAGTACCCACAATTAATCTATAGTACCCACAAAAATAATCTAGAGAAATAAAAATGAAAAAGATAAAGCATTTTTAGTATTGTTGAAGTTACTGTTCGCAGAATTTTCTAGGTCTCGAATAGCACAAATTGGGTCAAATTTAGGCCAAAACCATACCCAAAAATTTGTTGATGAGCATTGCATACCCTAAAATAGTCTTATTTTCTTATGGAATATTTTGTTTTGTCAACTGGGTTTCGTTTTCAGCGAATACAGTTAATGCGATATGTAACTTGAAAATATGCTGACTACTTTAATTTTAGGTTTCAAAAAATATAAATTTAAAATTTTATAAATTTTAGGTTTCATAAGATAGATAGCAAAAACTTTTAACCAAACGATGAGCCAATTTCGTAAGTGAATTACATCTTGAAAATCAACTCTGCGTTTGTAATGGCTTATTGCAATTCATTTCGTCACTGAAAGCCAGTGAAAATCATTCATTTTCAAGGAAAATGGTACCACCAATGTATCGGCCATACCATTGCGATCAATTTATAGAATAGAATAGAATTTTATTTAAAAAATTTCTATCACAGCCTGATTGTCGAACTTGAATTTTTCGTCAAATAAGCACAACTATATATGTATACATCATATCGAAAGAACTTGACCTTCACGTCAGACATAATTCATTATACGAAGTACATAAAAAAAGTTAACACTTAGTTGCCTTTAAGCCCCCTAAGGATCTTCTCCAACTTTATTGTTCTTTTATCCGGCCAATACTCGAGCTTGCTTCTCTAGAGTGGCGTTTCGGTCTTTCTTCAGAGCATAGCTATATGATTGAAAATGTCGAAAAACGAGCACTTCGAATCATGAATGGTGATGGGAAGGTTCCATATCATTATCTACTAGGTAAGTTCAAGCTCATCATGTTGGCCAAGAGAAGAAACCTCCTCTGCCTTCGTATAGTGTTCACCGATTACGTTCCATTGATTACGTTCCGGGTTCTCTGATATGGTGAATGTAATGATGAGATTTTTATTAAGATCCTTTGACTTTTGTGGGTGTTTTCCCCTTTTTTGAAAAATCCGGCATATTTTCTCAGGCACGAAACATTCATACAGTAATATTAAGCTTAAGAATTTTATATGTTTGGAATACGCATAAAAAGTCAATTCTTTTGATATATTAGTTGTTATCAAAATTCCATTTTTTAGAGCTTCGGCTATTATTGGACCGTGTCACTCCTTAATTACAGCTCGTTACCACGAACTATTTGATAGATTTTTTATTATTTTTACTCCACTTCATAGATGGCATATTTAACTGACTTTATTCTATAATTATCTTAAACTGATCAGATACCAGCAGTAAGATGTCACTAAGGCAGAGCCATTGTATCAGAGCTGATCACTAGACTTCAATAATTCTCTTACTAATTAAAAAATGGATTTTCCCCTTGTTATTCCTTCGTGTGATAGAAGAAAATTGGCCCACTACAAAAAGAATCAAATTTTAACTACAATAATAATAATAATATTATTTGTAACCCATTCACATCAAAAGATAGATAGTGGAGTCAATACTTTAGAAAAGAAACGTGACACAAAACGAAAATCAACAATAACATTAATCAGCAATAACATTAGGTGATAAAGTTAATAAAACAAATGGTAGATATAAAAGTAATATTCGGAAGATAGAATTTATTTACTATCTTTTGATTCCTATACGGAAGAGGAAGAAAGAGAAGGAATTTACAGAAGCGGAAATAAGACGCTCAAATATCACTAGAATCCTTTTCCCAAAAAAATAGGGTGAAGCCCAGAAAGGGAAGGAACAGAATGATCTGAAAATGTAGAATAAAGCTTACCAAGGGTAATACGATTACATTTTCCTCGTTTGGCTAAAATTTTAGAGTAACCTAATCTGGATCTTCGTTCTAGCATCCCAGACGGCAAGGCCGTACCCAGAGGGGGGTTAGGGGGGTTTGAACCCTCCCCCCTCCGAAATGTTTGTCTGACTCGTAAAAACGTAACAAAAATGGATATAAAAATTTTTTTTTAGTTTTTTTTATTTTTTTTTGTGTAACCCCCCCCCCCCCGATTTATTTTTTAGTAAAACCCCCTCCGAAAAAAATTCTGGGTACGGCCTTGCCAGACGGGGATGCTGTATCTATGAGACATGCAATTTACTTTTAAATACTGATCAATAATTCTTGAAGTGCTGATGAATGAATATGCCATCCATTTTTTTGTGAAAAAATTAACGAAGAACGCAATTTTGAAAATTTTTGGGGATTGACAACTTCTTTGGTACAGTACAACTTGGAAAAAAAAATGGATAATGACTGTATTAAAACCAAGCTAAGACCTGATTCGTTGTAAAAAAGAAAATAGAGGCAAAAAGTGAACACTTGGCACCTCTGCCACCTTTTCATGAGCAAAGCTACCGATAATACTTTGTCTTATTGCAATCTTTTCCTCATTAATAATCCAAACATAGGAGGATTTGGAGGGGTTACCATTAGTAACTTTAAAATTTTCCCCGTACCCCCATGAAGGAGTTTCTGTGACCCATAAGCCCTATGTCAATGAACTTCCCCACCCCAAGAATAATGAAAATCTACAGCAACAAAAAATTCCCTTACCATCGCTTAATTTTTATGTATTGTCAAGATCAGTGGGACACTTAAACATAGGAATCTATAGGGGGCTGTCACCTGAAAAAAATTTAACTTGAAAGTGAATCGTTGTTCATTCTTAACTATAATGTGTATCAGTTTAAACTAAGTTTACACTTTCAATTCAGGAAACAATTAAAGAAATTCTTGTATCACACTGCTTTTCTATTCACAGAATTTAACAAATGAGAACGTAGAGATAAAACGGGTATAATAATTAAGAAAAAGCAATGGAACAAAAAAAACAATAAATTTAAATAATACACATCCGAATACTTTGTTTCAAATAATTTTTGTTTTATTTTCCTTTATCAAAGGAAAATAAATGAATTAGGCTAAAAAAAAAAAAAACAATAAATTTAAATAATACACATCCGAATACTTTGTTTCAAATAATTTTTGTTTTATTTTCCTTTATCAAAGGAAAATAAATGAATTAGGCTAAATAAAACACAACATATGAAGAAAAGCAAAAACAAAAACAAATATACAAAACTCACATCTTAATAACTCCCAAATCTCTCTGAATCAATCACTGTAAATAGCATGAATATGCAGCACGTTTCTTTTGTTTTCTGTTTTTTTATTTTTTATTTATATATTGTGTTAAATTTGGCTTAATTCCTTTTTTTTCGTCGATAAAGGCTCACAAACGTGGAGACAAAGTATTCAGATTTTTATTATTTAAATTCTGTTGTGTTTTCTTTTCCATTGTTTTGTTTAATATTATGCCCGCTTTCTCTCTATGCTTTTATTTGTTAAATTTTGCAAACAATTTTTTTTTCACTTATACATATTTTATAGTTTCTTTATACAAACGAATTTCCAAGTAGATTAATACAAAAAGAGGATTAATACAGAAACATCGATCTAAAATTCATGAACGTCAGTGATATTTCTAAATATAAAATCTAAAACATAAAATAAACTCACTTCTCCAACAGATGTTGCTAGTAAACTGACAATCCTCTCATGAGGAACAGCTACAACACTTGTTCCATTAATTTCTATAATCCGGTGTCCAACCCTGACTCCTCCTCTTTCAGCAATACCGCCTCGTAACAAACTGCATATCTAAAAGAAAGCAAAAGAACAAATTGTAAACTCAATTCATTCAAAACACACCTGAGGAACAAAATTTCCAAGAAATAGTTAACGACGAAGCTCTTGACAGCCCGTGCAGCTAAAACATTCAGTTCCAACATCAATGGAACAAGCAAAAGAAAAATAAATAAAAAGTGGAAGGACAGCATAGACGAATTAATTTTTAATAAACTACAAACAGGATGCGTTTTCGGTCTTTGCGCTTATTGTTCCCTCCCACCAGCGTTTCCTAAGCGCACTTGAAGCAGACAATACCGGCTATCTAGTTTGTATTTAACTGACCGGTCATTATTTAGGTCGTGTTTTATTATACCGGTCTAATCGGTTGCACATTGCTGGTTAAGTCTTTTGGCCAGCTCCTTGTGCTTTTTCTTCTCTGCCATATTAGATATGATTTCCTAAACGCATTTGATGTAGACAATACCTGCTATTCATGTCCTGTTTAACCGATTACCCTACCAGCGTGGCCAATTACACGTTACAGGTTGTATGTTTTGGAGATATTCTTGCGCTTTTCCTTCTGTAGCGCCAGTGAAGGTTTCCTAACAGCGTTGCCAATGTGGTACAAGTGTTCCGTTTTAGTGCAATTTAGAGGTCCTGGTATAAGTCAGTAAATTTGGAAATATTGTGGTGCAATACAAAAATTCCTGTGCACTTTGGTTTTATTTGCTCCTCACTGACTTGGATATCTGTTTGAGTTATAGTTTATTGAGAATTTTCTTTCTGTGTCGGCAAATTTTTAACTTGCTGTTCAGGGGGTACAAATTAATCTCTTGCGGTACAATTTTAGTCAGAAAACTGATGCATTTTATTTCAAAGCGTTGGCAATGCTGTTTTCTAATATGTTTGATGCAGTTGACAAGAGCAAAACCTGTTTTTTACGTACGATCACATAAACCATATTGATTCCGTCATTCTTGTCAAATATGTGGTTGCTATTTCCTTGCTCACGTATTACAAGGCTTTATCTATATTACCTCGTATCTATTCAGATATTAAACCTACATATAATACGTACCCAATATCTGAACTATTACATTATTACCACAAGGTGATAATTATACGTCTTCATAAACATCGGAGATAAGCAAAATGCACAGGCACAGAATACAACAAAAAGTAAACGACAAGAAAAATATAGAACTAAAAAAAAGACCTAGTAAGAGATTTTTCAAAGTTCCCCCTAGATTTTGAAAAAATACGTTTTTTTATTTTCGTTGGAAAAATCGAAAATTTTGCAATACTTTATCTGTATTACGTGGTATGTATTTAGATAATAAATCTATTTGGAATACCTGCAAAGTTACTCAATCATTATAAATTGTCAATGAACGTCATTATCATGCAACTTCACAAGCAACGGAGATACAAAAAGACACATGCAGAAAAGACAACTCAACGAACCCCCCCCCCCTCAAAAAAGAAGAAAAACGAAGGACCATTTGGGTCCAAAAAGACAGAGCGTAACCTTAATCTCTTTTAAAGATGAACTAAAAAAAAGTGAGAAAACTGCAGTGTTCTGCAACGTGTTCTATTCATTCAAACATATTATACAAGCACATAATTTTTGACGAGAGAAATTCTAGTCAGGGATTCTCCCCCTTTCTAAAGGCAGACTTTGAAGACAAAATGTATTTTTCTATGTCGTAGTACAGATGACACTCATAAACCGCACGAAACAGGGTGAAGCAGGATAAGAGCAGGAAGAAAGGCCAAGAAGGCCATTCAGGCCACAAAATTACATGAAATCCACTGTTCACGATAAGAATATAGCATTTGAACATAAAAAAATGGAACATATTTATAAGAAGTTACTAGGAGCACCCGTATCATTGTCAGTACAGAATTTTCTTCTCTAGTATTCCATATGTTGTTGGATCAAATTATTTTGGTTCATAGTCTATGTTGCTAAGAAAAGTGCTTTTGATATTAAATACAACAAAACTTTCTCGTTGATCCGGCTTGCAGCGGTAGCTACCAACCTAGTAAGAGACGATCACGTCCAATGTTAAGAAATATAATAACCCATAACTAGTAAAAATAGAGTCAGATCAAAACAAAAACTACATCATTAGGACCACCTTTTCCGAAACCCCTATGTAGGAAACTTTCTATCCCTTGGCTTGAACAACAGGGGAAATATATTGGCTTGAAAATCAAGAAAAGTGGCACCTACTACAGCATTCTGCCTAAACGGCATGTTTTTTTCTTTTCTTTTCCACATATAGCTTGGCACTGGAACATCGTAGAGAGCTGTTCAATAGCTCATTTCAAAAGAAATTTATAGATGTAGTGACATTTGTAATTTAATTGTAATTTGTAATATTCTTACAACAGAAGCAATTTTTCCACTAAAAACTGCATTTTTATAGCCAATCTTGATAAATTCCAACTATCATAACCACTAGTATGCTTACCATTGTACCATCGGAGACTTATGAAAAATTACATTAAAAGACGATCATTGGAATAACAAACCGTTGTATACATTGGACTTAGTTAGCCATTTGATTGTTTGAGGTTCGTCTCTTACTTAGGCGGTTCTAATAGTGCACTTTTTGTTTTGATCTAACTATTTTTAGGAGTTATGGGCTATTGTAGTTTTTACTATGTCCGGGTTGCAGGGGTAGCTAGCAACCTAGTAAGAGACGATCACTTCCAATGTTAAGAAATATAAAAACCCGTAACTCCTAAAAAAGAGGCAAATCAAAACAAAAAGTACACCATTAGAACCGCCTTGTCCGAAACCCCTAAACAGGAAATTTTCTGTCCCTTGGCTTCAACAGCAAGGGAAATATATTGACTTGAAAATCAAAAAAAGCGGCAGCTACTACAGCATTCTGCCTAAACGGCAGCTTTTTTTTTCTTTTCTTCTTCCACAGATAGCTTGGCACTGGAACATCGTAGAGAGTTGTTCAATGGCTCATTTTAAAGGCAATTAATGGGGTTTAAAACATTTTGTAGTTAAAACAAATTATTTTTAAAATAGAATCAATTAGTTTACGAAAAACTGCATATTTCATGTTAAAGCTTGAAGAATGACGTCATAATCGTATAACAGTAAAGAACAAACTTCCAGCCCATAGTAACTAAAATAAGATTATAATTTCATGTTAAAGATTGATCAATGATGTCATAGTCGTAGGTTGTAGCCAGGTCGTCTCTTACTATTCCAATTAAGTAAAAGCCATAGTTGTTTTCTGTTTGTCACACGTTTCCAGTTTCCTGCAGTACTTTTGTGCCACGTGTAAACAGGGAGACAAAAGAGGCCAGGATCAAGTGCGAAGTGGAAGAAAAACCGAAACTGTTGAGGTTTAGGTAGTAAATAACCAAGTCAACAATTGATAAGCAATGGAAGTGTACCTGACAGACCTAACTTAACTAATTTAAACTGTGTGAGCTTATCAAACTGTACACATCAGACAGTTCTGGCAAAAACTACGGCCATCACATCAAAACGTTCTCGAAAAGAGGAGGATTATGAAGAACCTTTTAGCAAACGTATTAAAATGGTGTCGCCCTGTTTGCAATGCACTAATTTTGTTTGGCCACGCGTTAGTGGGGAGTCAAAAGAGGCCAAAAATCAATTATGAAGAGAAACGAAAGCCAAAAATGTTGAGTTTTAGGCGGTCGAAAGCTGCTCAACAATTAATAGAGAGTAGTGGAAATGGACTTGACCGACCTAACTCAGCTAATTTAAATTCGGTGAGCTTATAAAACTAAGCACATCATTATATTATAAGCCAATGTCTCAGAGACAAAGCTTATGCATCTACGACCCTTGCGACCCGTGGGATTGAACCTGCCAATCTTCGGTCAGAAGGTACAGCTTTATTCACTACGTCATCGCAAGTTATTATTGACAATAATTCTTCTATAACTTTAATAATTTATTTTAATCAGTAATAATTTAATGGCTAATGTATATAGTTTAGCTAGGATGAAAGTGAATACACAACATGATGCTTTTTTCTTTTCCTCTTTCGTAATCTAGCAATTGCTTCTGAAGAACATTAAATTTTGAGCACCGAATAGGGCCCTAAAAGGTAAAACAGTTCTTAGTAACCCAAAATTTAAAAATATATTCCTAAAAACAGTTTAGCATCTTCTTTCTTTTCTTTTTTTATTTTCCTCAGATAAACATAAAGGATCGATATAGCTCTTCATAACTGGTATTAGTCAAGTAGTTATTAATAGAAGTTTTGTTTAGACTTTAATTTGACAAATGTGTAAAAATTATCTGGGGCAAGAAATGAACCTGCGGCCTTCGGAGTAGAGTATCAACACGACTTCCACTGCACCATGCAGGCTTCAAGGGAGTCAATTTTTAAATAGTTTATATTATACTTAAATGGTCCGGGTTGCAGCGGTAGCTAGCAACCTAATGAGAGATCACGCCCCATACTAAGAAATACAATAATTATATTAAAATACGATCGTTAGAAAAACTAACCATTGCACATATTGGCCTTAGTTTACTGATGATTCTTTGAGATCCGTCTCTTACCGTTCCAAAGAAGAAAAAAGCCTAAGGCTTTTTCCTGTTTGTAATCAGGTTTATATCTAGGTTTTTCAATACCACGAACTGAATAGTAAGAGCGACCCGGCTCAATAGTAACCGAGTCTCTAAAAAATGGAATTTTGATACCAATAGACACATTAAAAGAATCGGATTTTTATGCTGATTTTCAATATTTAAATTTCGTCAAGTTTAGTTTTACCCATCAAGATTTACGAGCCTGAGAAAATTATAGTAAAGAACGAAAACTGATGCAACAGAAAAATCTTAATCAAGAACGTTTGAGAGCTCCTGCTAACGAGACATTTAGACATAGTTGATTTTTATTTTTCTCTGCCTTGCTTTTGAAAATCACTATAAGGAAAATATTAAGTTATAAAGCGAGCACGCGCGCAAAGACTGGCTGTAAGGAGGGATTAAATCATAAAATAAGAAGAGAAAATGAAATGTATAGAAAATATAAAAATTATTGTAAAATAGAAAACATCTCGAAACTTTAGGGGGGGGGGGGGTAAAGTGCCGTATAAGCCTAGAGAACTAACTGGAGAGAAGGAAAAATGTTAAGAAAAGGATTTTTACTTCATAATATACAGAACAACTATAGTTAACACATTTTGCATGCATGTAACCTTTATCATCACTTCTTTCAGTGTTTTCCCCCTTTTTCTAAGAAAATTATGATTTTTTTGCAATAACATTAACTTAGTTTTGAACAGTCTGCTAAATGCGGCACTATTAACTGAAGATTCTGGCCGTTTTTCTGATCTGAAACAAAACACTATCTATGCTTTCGTTTTCGTAGAATTATCTTCTAGCTAGGATTATTCTCATATTATGAAGTAAGAATTGTTTTCTTAACATGTTTCCTCTTCTCCAGGTAGTTCTCTAGGCTTACACCCAAAGTGCATTCTAAATATTAAATAAAATTATTTTGAACAATCTCAGGGGAAGCCTCACCATATCCACTATTGTTTAATGCAATAAATCTATAATATTAATACATTGTAGAGTGCTTAGCCCCTTGAGGCTGAGAAACAGAAATTATATATTTCCGGTAGTTTAACCTATTTCTGAACGCGTTGAAATACACGAAGCATTCAAGTGCCAATTTATTTCACTGTTTTAAAACGATTACGCTTGTGATCACTTGGAGATAATTTTGTGTTTATTTATATTTGGTTTCTCCTTGTTAACAGGGCATTATATACTGAGACATTAGTAGAATACCATTTGAAATCTTCTGAAATTAAAAAAAAAACACTTTACCATTGTTTACAAAAGCAAAATAAACCAATTCTCCAACCCCTACCTTAGATAGATCTAAATGACTTGTTTTTCAAAATATTAAAATGAAATTATGTGGCATTTTAACCCCACGCCAACTCAGAAATAAATATACCATAGCCACCCCCCATTCCCCCTCCTAGATTTTGTCTATGCCCATTTTTTATTATTTAAATCAAAACAGATTTTTCAACAAAATGTGGCTCAATGACTGATAACAAACAGGAAAAGAATTTCAACACCTTTGTCTACCCTACAGCCGAGTTATGAAAGTCAAATTAAAGTCAAATTTGTCTATAGTACAGCAATAGACAACTAAAAGTCAAGTGATTTTTAGTGACTTAAAGGCAAGGTACAGGAAGCTCTCTACGAGCTCCTGCGACAAACTCTCAGTTCTAACCCTTCATGCCACTGTATATAGTGCAGCGAAAGATAAACTGTAGTAAACTGAGCCAGAAATTGATAAACTAATAAGACGCAAATACATATTATGATGATCTGGAATTACCACTTTTTATTAAGATAAGAATCTGGAAATTAACCGTAAAAGAACCACAGATTTTGGGAAACCAAAATATGTGTGGGCATAGGAGGAGATTGGGAAATACCCATATCCTTGCTTATGCAAAGGTGTAGCCCGGAAAGCGTGGTTGGGCCAACCCTAAAAACATTACTGTTTATTGTAACAAGTGCCCTTTTATATCTTTTATCTCTTTGATTTCTTGTCGTCGCTAAATTTTTGCTTAGGATTGCTTTGAAGTATTGTAAGTGTCCTTGATTTTCTTACAGTTTATAGTTATATCTTCGTTTCTTCTTAATCTGTGGGACAATAGTCTCAGCACCGATTTTGTATATTAATACCGTTATTGGGTTCATTAATAGTAATCAATATTTAAACTGAAATTCTCCATATCAATACTTATACTTCTCATCAATGCCCAGTAGGGATGCCTAGCATAATTATTCAGGCCAACCCTAAGTAGAAACACTACCCTAGTATTAATCACCATATAGACTTACCCCCTTACCCCCTCTAGAGGCCATACAATATACACTTTACCACCAAATTAAATCCAATTCTTTTTTTGTGGGCTAAAGTCACCCCAGTGTCAATTATTTAAACAAAGAAAGGCCCTGAAGCAAAATCGGGCTTAGTTACTTATAATAAACATCGAAAGAGTTATAAAACCATTTTATACGATACAGCCAAGTTGTTAAAGCCAAAACTATCTATTGTATAAGAATAGAAAACTCAAAACCGAGTGGTTTTTTGAACGCTAAAGTAAACTAAATCTTAAATATTTAAATAAAGAAAGGCACGTTAGCCAAATTTGGCTCAAGGACTAACAATAAAAAGCGAAAGACACAACATCATTTTGTATGCTATAGCCAAGTTTTCAAAAGCCTTTTTTTTTGTTCAACCCAATGTTGGTTCTTTTAATAAAAGAGGCTCATAATTTGACTTGGTGACAAATAAAAAACAGTAAACGACTTACAAACCATTTTGTACGCTAAAGTAAAGATATTAAATCCAAACTTAAAACAAAAGTTGCCCACGTATTGTACAGCAATAGATAACTTAAAGCCAATGGTTTTTTTTACGCTAAAGACAACCCATATTAACAACAATAACTATTATGAGTTATTTTAACCAAAACAGGTTCTTCCATCGAATTTGGCTAAGTGACAAATAAAAAAGAGTAAAAGACTTACAACACCATTTTGTACGCTAAAGCCAAGTTGATACTTGGTATCTGGTCGTTTGATCTTGACCTCGACTACTGGCGGACAAGGTACCATAGTCATTTTTACAACTGTTGCTGACTTAGAATTCTGAAATTAAAAACGAATTGAATATGGAAGAGACAGTAAGTTATAGGCCACTTTTTCAACATAGATAATTTATAGCAATACAAAAACTGTTCTCCAATTTTTCTTCCTTTCTCTGTCATTAAAACATGGAGGAGTCAAATTCCCTTATTTCTATTCCTCAAAAATCTGGACTAATGCCTAGTAGCTCTTCTTTTTCATCGCAATCATCACTGGTTACACACAGTAGAATATTAGATATTGGTCTATATGAATATAGGGTACTTTTTAGTTATTTAGAACACACTCAAGTTCTTGATCTGAGCGTAAGATCTGAGAAAACCGGTTTCATAGCCACAAAGATAAGTGACGGGTGACAGAAGACACTGGACTTCTATAATTTGGGTTATATATTTGCACATTCGGGGGGTGGGGGGGGGTAAAGTATAGCGGGTCTGAATGCAGAATGTGTTAGCTACAATTATTCTGCATGTCATGAAGTAAGAATTATTTTATAGCTCAACGCTGTCCAAACACTTTACCCCCCCCCTTATGTGCAAATATATAGTCCAAATTATATAAGTCCAATGTATTATGTCATCCGTCACTTGTCTTTGTGGCTATGAGACCGGTTTTCTCAGATTCTACATTCCGATCAAGAACTTGAGTGCGCTCTGAATAATTAACAAGCACCAAATACAGTTCTGAATTTAAATACAGACATGCTAACTTATAGCCAAATAAAATTCAAGGGAAATATACCACAAAGTGCACGTGCTAGAGATTTAAAAAATTCTCACTTTTGTTAAAACAATACTGCCATACAATTTTTAATTGTCCCAGAGTAGAGATCATCATCAGAGTAGAGAACAACAGCCACCAAAAAAAAAAGAAAAAAGGAGAAAAATACGACAAATTCTGAACTAATTATAAGTAATTTCGAGAATAATTTTAAATGGCTCCACCTACAAGTTAAGCGTTTTAAAAATTAATAGATGTTATTAGGAAATCAAAAGTATTCTCTCTGACAAGAATTCATTTAAATTCTGAAACTAAAGAAAAACCAATAAATAAATTAATAGGAAAAATAGCCAAGAAGAGGCACTTAACTTGCCTAAAACACCAATAACATCACTGAACCAGGATTTACTGAAAACGATCTATCTTATTCTTTATTGCCGATGCATGCAAGCGAAATTAATTTCACTTGCAAAAATTTAAAAATCGCATTTTATTTACTACAGAGCGTAATATCTATTTTTAAAGTGTTGCTATTACTAATTATTTTGAGGAACTGACTGGACTATTCTAGCCCAATAAGCCAGTCACACTGATCTCGTCAAGGTTCAATTGACTACATTTCTTAGTAGAAAAGCTATGTGAAACTTAAGAATGATAAAAAGTAACTAATGAGACTAATTCCTTACTAATATCAAGTTTCTCGGGGAGATTTACGAAAGAATTTATTTCATGATGATGAGAAGGAATGATGAAAAGAGGCCAATCATTTTTTTCCATACTCTAAAAGGAGCATGTAGAAATGCGCGAAGACTCCTCTATGGATGAGGTCGGGCCACAAGAGGGGCAGCCCCCCCCTCAGTGAAAATTAAAAATTAAATGCAAGTCATTAATAATTCCAACTACTTACCAGCTGTATAAGACCTAAGATAATTCGCCCCGGACAACCCCCCTCCAATGGTTTGTAAGGAAAGGGATATGAGCTTGATGAGGAAAAATTAGGTTATCAGAGGCAACGCTATAGCGTTTGCCGATAGTAAAGGCCATATGGATTAAAACAATTTTCCCAGAGGCACTTCATATGGAAGGGGTGGTCGAATAAACTTCGGCGAGGGCTCATTCGACTGAGAATTTGAAATTTCCAGTGCCCTTTTTAAGAGTCAAAAGGGATCGGAGGGCAACTAACCCCCTCCCACGCCCTTCTTTCCCCAAATGCATCAGATAAAAATCTTCAGACTGTCATTTTGTTAAAAATAGCTCACAGATCAGATATCAAAGATTCCGAAGTCGAGAACAACCACCCAGAGCCCGGGGGCAAGTGTTATAAGTTAGGCCCCAGGGGCATATATGGTTCTTATGGAAGGGGCACTCGTATAAATTTCAAAGGGGCTCATTTGATCGGAAATTGGAAGTTCTAGTTAACTTTTAAAGAGTGCAAAGAGATCAGAGGGCATCTAGCCTCCCTTCCCCCACCGCCCTTTTTCCCCAAACGCATCCGATAAAAATTTTGAGATAGCCATTTTCGCTAAAAATAGTTCAAATATCAGCTTACAAAAACTCCGAAGTCGACACACGATCCCAGAGCCCATTGGAAGGTGTTTGAAGCTATGCCCCTGGGGTATATAAGGTTTTTATGGAAGGGGTAGTGGTATAAACTTCAAAGGGGGCTCAAAAATAGTTAAAAGATCAGATGTAAAAACTCCGAGTCGACACAACCCCCCAGAGCCCGGGGGCAGGCGTTGTAAGTTATGCCCTGGGGCCATATATGGTTCTAATGGAAAAGGTGCTCATATAAATTTCAGATGGGGCTCATTTGATTTTAAATTGAAAGTTTTTAGAAGTCAAAAGAGATCGGAGGGCAACTAGTCCCCCCCCCAAGCCCTTATTTACCCAACCGCATCCGATAAAAATTTCGAGATAGCCCTTTTGTCTTCGGGGTTGAAATAACCCACTAAAGCCCAGGGGCAGGTGTTGTGAGTTATGTCCCGGGGGCATATAAGGTTTTTATAGAAAGAGTGGTCGTACAAATTTAAGAGGGGGCTCATTTAATTGAAAATTGGAAGTTCTAGTTTCTTTCTTAAGATTCAAAAGTGATAAGACGGCATCTACCACCCCGCCCCCACCCACTCTCTTTTTCCCCAAATACATCAGATCTAAATTTGGAGATAGCCCTTTTTGTTCGAAATAGTCAAACGATCAGATAACAAAACTTCGGGGTAAACATGGCCTCCAATAACCCGGGAGAAGGGTTGTAATTTATACTCCGGGGGTATATAAGGTTTTTGTGAAAGAGATGACCGTAAAAGCTTCGAAGGGACTCAATTTATTAGAAATTGGCCAGCCTCTCCCCCCCTCACAAATTTTCCCCAAATCCATCCAATAAAATTTTTTAGATAGCAATTTTATAAAAATGACCTGATATTATTATTAAATCTATTGTCGGTTACATTGTGACGTCTTTCGGTTATATTGGGCGTTATTTTTCTCTGCATTCTATGTATAAATTTTTTTTAAACTTACCTTAATATAGGTTTGACATGTTGTCAGTGGCAGGCCTACTAAGCTGATGCCATTGATGGCAATGATCTGGTCACCAATGTTTAATTGACCACACCTAGCTGCGGCACCACCTGGCATCAAATTTGCTATCACAACTGTTGGCAGCATAGAGCCCCATCCAGACTCTACAATGACCACGCCAAGGATTTCATTCCTCCCTTTTGGGACTATGACCTAAAAGAATAAAAGAACATTTTAACATATATTTAATACTATACTTAACACTTAACAACATTAGCAGCATACTTAACACTACGAACAGTTATGCTGCTTAACATACTTAAGTCTACGAAGGGTTATCGCTGCTTTGGCCATAATTTCTTAAATAAAACTCATATAGCAGGCCGATGGAAAGGAAAGCAAAACATTCTTATTTGGCTTAGTACTATATCCACTAATATTTACAACAAAAGTGCAGTTTTCACACCAAACACTTTAAGAAAAATTAAACAACTTTTTAATTTGGCAATACTTGAAATACAATTTAGCGACTTCACTGAACTACCTAACAAAAACGAATAATGTGAAGAATTATATAAACGCAATTGAGACAAGAATTTCGGCGTAACATTCCATTTATTCCGTTACGATAAATAACAGTTCAAATATGGATAAATCCTTTTATAAGACAGTGAAAAAACAAACAAAAAAAGTACTGGATATTCCGAGCACATATACAGTGACCGTCATCAGCAGATATACTCGAGATATCTAGTATTTTTTTATTGTTTTTTTTTTTTACTATCTAATAAAAAGATTTATCCAGGGCCGTATCCAGGATTTTTTTCGGAAGGGGTTTTGTAAAAGGATTTTTTTTCGGGGGGGGGGACAAAAAACCTTATAAACTCATCAAAAATCTGTTTTTGATGAGAGAGAGAGAGAGAGAGAGAGAGAGAGAGAGAGAGTGAGAGAGAGAGAGAGAGATAGAGGGAGAGAGAAAGAGAGAGAGAGAGAGGGAGAGAGAGAGAGAGAGAAAGACAGAGAGAGAGAGAGAGAGAGAGAGAGAGAGAGAGAGAGAGAGAGAGAGAGAGAGAGAGAGAGAGAGAGAGAGAGAGAGAGAGAGAGAGAGAGAGAGAGAGAGAAAGAGAGAGAGAGAGAGAGAGAGAGAGAGAGAGAGTGTGAGTGAGAGAGAGAGAGAGAGAGATATAGAGAGAGAGAGACAGAGAGAGAGTGGGAGGGGCAGGGGGGACACACAGAGAGACAGACAGAGACAGACACAAACATACAGACGGAAACACAGAGGGAGAGAGCGACAGAGACGGAGAAAAAGAGATAGAGGGAGAGGGACAGAGAGAAAGCGAGAGAGAGAGAGAGAGAGAGAGAGAGAGAGAGAGAGAGAGAGGAGGGAGGGAGGGAGGGAGAGGGAAGGCGAGAGAAAAAGAAAGAGGGAGGGGAGAGAGGGACAGAGAGAGAGAGAGAGAGAGAGTGATTAAAAGACCCGATTATAGGCCATTTGGTCTATAATAATAAATATGGTAAATTAGGCCAGCCAAAGGATGGAGAATAAGCAGTAGGAAAAACTTGCTCGGCCTATAAAATTTGACTTACAGAAATAGGCCAGCAAATATGGAAGAAAATCATCTACTATTTTTTCCAAATTAAAAATTTAAATGGCTTTTTTCTTTATCTTTAATGCCAATGGCTACACTAATTATTGGAACTTTAAAGTAAATTGACTTAAAAGTAACTAATTTTTGATGTTAAAATTTCGCTAAGTGACAACTAATGTACAAATTAATTTGGCTGCTTAAAAAACAAACAAATCTAGCTACATTTATTCATCCATTGTGCCCAGATTTCTGCAAGTGACACTTCTGTGAGGTCAATTGCTGAGCGAGCTTTCCTGCAATGTCAGGAAAGGTGAGGGTCGGACAAAAAGATTCACCTAAAACATTGTGACAGGGAGGAAGGAACGGTGACAAGGAGGTGTCCAAGAGTAGATTTCATTAGGTAGAAGAATGGTTAGGCAGGGAGAGAGTAAATTCCAGACATAGAATATAAAAAAATAATGTGATAGCAAAATTATATTGAAATAATGAAAATGCTACAACAGCTATTTCGCAATATTAACAAAAATTGGAAATCATAAAGAACATATCTTAAACAAAATAACTTCTTTGTATTTCTGATAGCTTCAAGCTAGACAGCTAGTAGCACTTCCAATGAGTCATTCAGAATTCAAGTTGATTAAATCCATTTTTTTTATATTCTGCTGCAAAGGCAGCAGATTCATAACTCCGTAGTCCATGAATATATTCCTTGAAAAAGCGACTGAAAACGAACAGCATCAACCACCATTTACTTATCGAATACAAAATTAATTTTCAAGAGACCAGTTCGACTAAGTTAACAATAAAATGGTCTAAGGGCAAATTTTCCCGATAAGTGTTTTCTCCTTAAAACCTTTTGTGTATTTTTCGACCGAATGTATATACTTCAAAAAAGTTTTTTTACGAGTAAGATGCGCAAGATGCTATATTTCAGGGGAGTAATTGGCTATGGGACAGAAGGGGGTGGGGCAACCGTCCCTAATACTCAAGTTTTCTCTCAGACCCCAGTTTGCTCCCAAGCTGAAATCTAGTTTCTCAAAAATCTTGTCAAAACTAAGATAAGCCTGCATAATTAAAGCATTCACAAAAACGGGTCAGTTTTCTTTAGTATATCTTTGCCTTTGTTGTACTATATGGCTCATTTTTTGGTTTTCAATGTCACTTCCACTTGATTTGTAAAAAAATTGGCTCCAACTTTACCCCCTCCCCCCACAGGATTTTGGAGAAATTGCGCCACTGCTATATTCATCCGAATATTTCGAAATTTTACAGTTATGTATGCTTCTGATCTTCAGGAAAGACCTGTCTACCCCTCCCTCCTTTGACAAACTCCTACCTCTTTCTGAAGGTCTTTCCTAGAAAACATGGCTAGTTCATCTCCAAAAATCTCTTGTGAATTTAAAACTTCTTGATAATCAATTTCACGTCCAAAACTCTGATCCTCAATCCCATTGGCCTTCAAAAATTCCACATAAGCCACTTGAAATGCTTGACCAATCGATTGAGCGATGAATTGAGCCTAAAATGGAAATTCTCTGTTTAATATTTCATAACTACAACATTCTCTTAGAAAAAGAAATATGCATATAATACGCCGGCGACATTAGTCAGTTCTAACTGAATTAAATATAAAAAAAACAAGTTTTCTCAACTGAAAGTAAGGAGCAACATAGAAACTTAAAACGAACAGAAATTATTCCGTATACGAGGAGGTTTCCCCCCTCTTTAATACCTTGCTCTTTACGCTAAATTTTTACTTTTTGTCCCAATTCTTTAAGAACAACTCCTGAATCACAAGCGTTTAATTAGAATAAGAAGCTTTGTTAAAAGCTCAAAAATACTTAAGCGTGAAGAGCGAAACATTGATGGGGGGGGGGGGGGAGAAACCCCTCATATACGGAATAATTCCTGTTAGTCTTAGGTTTCAATATTGCTCCTTACTTTCAGTTGTAAAAACTTGTTGTTGTTTTTTTTTTTTTTTTAATTTCTGATCATTTTTCAAATAATGCTGAGAACTCCATCTTCCCCCCATGAAAAATTCCCTTCCCCCACAGAAAATTCCACGAAGTAGAGTTCCTCCGACGTAAAATACCCCCCTCCCCAAAAAATTCCCTCCCGACAATTCCATCCTAGATGGAAATCCTCCAGGGAAATTTCTTGCGGACGATTTCGCCTAAAAAATTTTCCTTAGCATACTCTCATTTGCAAAAGGCTTTAATCTCTGGGCGTTTTTTAAATCATGATGGATATTCCCCTTCGTGGAAAACTTTTCCGGGAAGTCCCCAAAACTCCAGTGGAAAGATGCCCCAGCGGAAAATTCCTCCATGAAGAATTCTACCCCATTGAGAAAACACTCCAGAATAGCCCATCCCCGCTGAAAAGTTCCCCCGGAACATCTGTACATGTTAAATGTAGTTACCTAATATTAAGTAAGATAAATTAAAATAATTTTATAAAGGAATTCTGGCCAATCCCTCAGTGCAGATTTCACCCGGAAAGATCATCCACGGAAAGATCCCTCCCCATCGAAAATTTTCATCGTAGTACATCCTCCAAAGCAGAAAATCCCCCTCCCCCCCAAAATTTCTGTATACTTCTCAATAACAAATACTTTACGTAAACAATGAATAAATTTCGTAACTCATACCCCTTTCCCCAGGACCTGTGGGGGGGGGGTCATGTTATCACCAACGGCATAGTTATTGGATCTTTGAACTATACTGAACAAAATGGCTGAACAAAAAGTTTGATCGGACGACTTTGGGTTAAAACGGGGCGGGGGAGGGGGCTAGCTACCCTCCAATCCTTTAGGTTATGTTAAAGGGAACTAGAACTTTCAATTTCCGATCAAATTAGCCCTCTCCCGATCTTCTAGGATCATTGGTTCGATACGATCACCCCTGGAAAAAAATAGACACGCATCCGTGATCTTTCTTCTGGGAAAAAATACCAAATTCCACATTTTTGTATATAGGAGCTTCAAATCTCCACAATACGGTTCTCTGATATGTTGAATCTAATGGTGAAATTTTCATTGTGATCGCTTGACGTTTTTTTAGGGGGGGGGGGGGGAAGGTTCTCCCTTTTTCAAAAAAAGCGCAAATCTTCTCAGGCCCGTATCTTTTTATGGGTAGTATTAAACTCAATGAACTATATATATTTTGAATCAGAATAAACATTCAATTCTTTTGATGTATCTATTATTAGAAAATCTCTGTTTTTAGAGTTCCGGTTACTATTGAACCGTGTCGCTCCTTACTTATAGTTCGTTACAACGAACTGTTGGATAAAGTTGGTGAGTCACATGAAAGTGCTGTTTTTAACAGAATTATAAATTCTGTTAGCTACCGCTCAAAGTCTAAGCGAGGATAATTTTCTTAGAAAGTCAAGCTAAATGTTCCAAGACAGCTAAAACGAGAAATGAATGTGAAAAATCAAAGAAAAAAAAACAACTAAAAACACAAACCCCTCACTTTCTGCAAAAAAAAAAAAAAAAAAAAACCTAGAATTGCGCCTGACTAAAATCATTTGTTTTGGAATCTGCAAAAGTCTTTTGCTATGTCATATTAAAGATTAATAATTAAGCTACAGCAAATTATGCAAGCAAGACTGTTGGTGGATCTAGTGAGGAGCGTGAGGCGAAGGCGGGTAACTGAAGTGAAGGGCGGGAGTGAAGTGCAAAAAATTTTTGTAAGCCTTATGAGCACCAAACAGAAAAATCACATATGAAGTATTTCATCAAGATTTAAGGTTATAATAGCGATTAGAATTAAATAATAAATCGAACTTACATTAATGAAACTATACAATAATTAATCAATAATGACATAAATTAACAATAACTATATAATGGTCGAATTGAAACAGTAAATTATGAATTAAACAATAAATAAAAGAAATGGAAGATATGTTAGATAAGTGAACGATGTTAATCAGAATTGGTGTACAGTCCTGCGCAATATGTGGGTAAGGGACATGAGTACCAAGGAGAAGAATTACATTTGAAGTGATTTCAATGGAATTTGAAATCAGCGTAGTGATTAGTCTACGGAAAGAATGTTCCAATACAATTAATGTATTACTCAAATTAAAATTAGAAATAATATCTTCTTAGCAGAGGCTACACTATAGCGTTGCCTATAGTAAAGGCCATACGGCTCCAATATTTTATTATTTATTATTTTTTTTCCCAGAGACGCTTCTTATGGAAGGGGTCGTTGTAGAAACTGATTGGAAGGTAACTAACACTCCTTCCACGCCCACCATTTCCCCAAAAACATCCAATCAAACTTTTGATATAGCCATTTTGTTCAACGTTGTTGAAAGTTCTGGAAATTATTTGTTTGAGCAAGACACTCCCCCCACAGTCTTCAGGGCAAGAGTTATAATTTATGCCCTGGGGGCATATATGGTTCTTATGGAAGGAATGCTTGCATAAACTTCAGAAAGGGCTCATTTGATTGGAAATTGAAATTTCTAGTTCACTTTTTAAGCGTCAAAAGATATCGGATGGTAACCAGCCCCCCCCCCCCCAAACCCTTTTTCCCAAATGCAGCCAATACAAATTTTAAGATTGCTATTTTGTTAAAAATAGTTCAAAGATCACATACCAAAAAATACGGTGTCGACACACCCCCCCCCAGGGCCCGGGGGCAGGTGTTGTAAGTTATGCCCTGGGGGCATATAGGCTATGGTTTTTATGGAAGGGAGGCTCGTATAAACTACATAGAGGACTCATTTGACTGGAAAGTGAAATCTTTAGTTAACTATTAAAGAGTCAAAAGAGACTGAAGGGCCCCTAGCCCCCCACCCCTCCACGCCCTTTTTTCCTCAAACCCATCCGAATAAGAACTTTGAGATAGCCTTTTTTTTTAGATATTTCAAAGACCATACAACGAAAACTCCGGGATCAAAACAGCCTCCGAGGGCAGGTGTTGTAAGTTATGCCCTGGTGGAATATATTGTTCTTATTGAAGGGATGCTCGTAAAAACTTCAGAGATGGCTCATTGGATTGGAAATTGAAAGTTCTAATTCAGTTTTTTAGAGCCAAAAGAGATTGGAGGGCAACTAGCCCCCCCCTCCCTCCCCAAAGTCCCTTTTTCCCCAAATGCATCCAATAAAAATTTTGAGACAGACATTAAGTTAAAAATTGCTCAAAAGTCAGATAACAAAAACTCAGGTGTCGTCGCAACCCCCAAGGGCCCGGGAGCAGGCGTTGTAAGTTATGTCCTGGGGCATATATGATTCTCATGAAAGGGATGCTCGTATAAACTTCAGAGAGGGCTTATTTGATTGGAAATTGAAAGTTCGAGCTCATTTTTTAATGCTCAAAAGAGATCCGAAGGCAGATAGCCCCTCCCCCTCCCACGCCTTCTTTTTCCAAACCCATCTGATGAAAATTTTGAGATAGACATTTTGTTAAAAAAAGTTCAAAGGTCGGATAAGAAAAACTCCGGCGTCAATACAACCCCCAGGTTCCGGGAGAAGGCATTCAGAATTATGCCCTGAGGTCCTGTATGGGTCTTAAGAAAGGGATGCTCGTACAAGCTACATAAAGGACTCATCTGATCGGAAATTGAAACTTGTGGTTTATTTTTAGGAGTCAAAAGATTTAAGAGCAATTAGCCCCCGTCCTTTTTTCCCCAAACCCATACGCTACAGTGTTGACACAGCCCCCCAGGGCCTGGGGGTAGACGTTGTAAGTTATGCCCTGAGGGCATATATGGTTGTTATGGAAGGGATGCTTGTATATACTTCATAGATTGCTCATTTGATTGGAAATTGAAAGTTGTAATTCACTTTTTAAGAGTCAAAAGCGATTGGAGGGCATCCAGCCTCCCCCAGACTCCATTTTTTTCCAGAGGTACTTCATATAGAAGGGGTCGTCGTATAAACAAAGGGGGCTCATTCGATTGGAAATCGAGAGCTCTAGTGCCCTTTTTAAGAGTTACAAGTGATCGGAGGGCAACTAACCCCCCCCCCAAGCCCTTTTCTCCCAAATACATCTGATAGAAAAATTTTAGGTAGCCATTTTGTTAAAAATAGTTCAAAGATCATCAAACAAAAACTACTTTACGTATGGTCATTTCGTTAAAAATAGTTCAAAGGTCAGATAAGAAAAAGTCCTATGTCGACACAACCCCCCCCCCCCATGGCCCGGGGCAGGCATTGTAAGTATTGCTCTAGGGGGATATATGGTTCTTATAGAGGGTATGCTCGTATAAACTTCGGAGAGGGCTCATGATTGGAAATTGTAAGTTCTCGTTCAATTTTTCAGAGTCAAAAGAGATCGGAGGGCAACAAGCCCCCCTCTCCACGCCCTATTTTCCTGAAATCCATCCGATAAGAGCTTTGAGAGAGCCATTTTTTTCAAAATAGTTCAAAGGTCAGATAACAAAAACTCCGGCGTCAAAACATCCCCCCAGGGCCCAAGGGCAGGCATTACACGCCCTATTTTCCTCAAACCCATCCTATAAGAACTTTGAGAGAGCCATTTTTTTCAAAATAGTTCAAAGGTCAGACAAAAAAACTTCGGTGTCGACGTATCCCCCCAGGGCCCAGGGGAAGGCATTGTAAGCTATGTCTTGGGGCCGTATGTGGTTCTTATGAAAGGGATGCTCGTATAAACTTCAGAGAGGGCTCATTTAAATGGAAATTAAAAGTTGTAGTTCATTTTCTCAGAGATAAAAAAGATCTGAGAGCAACTAACCCCTCCCGCCCTCTACGCCTTTTGGTTTTTCGGATGGATAAACCCATCCGATGAAAACTTGACGTGATCATTTTGCTAAAAATAGTTCAACTATCAGATATTAAAACTCCGGGGTCGATACAACCCCCCCAGGGCCCAGGGACAGGCATTGTAAGTTATTCTCTGGATATATATATGGTTCTTATAGAAGGGATGCTCGTATAAACTTCAGAGACGGCTCATTTGATTGAAAAAGAGAAAGTTCTAGTTCACTTTTTAAGAGTCAAAAGAGACCGAAGGCTAATTAGCCCCCCCTTTTCCCCCAAACCCATCCGATATAAATTTTGAGATAGCGATTTTGTTAAAAATAGTTCAAACATCGGATAATAAAAACTCCGAGGTTGACACAAACCCATTTTTTCACTTTGATATTATTACTTTGATACCAGTTTTGATATTTTGATGAACATTTGATTTAAAAAAAAGTTTGATTTTGAAGTAAGGAATTTTCAAAAACTTGAAACATATGCAATAAAAAACGAACAAAAATTAATTAAAAAACTTTCCGAAAAATTGGTTTTTCAAAGAAAAGTAAAGGCAATTTTAAACTTAAGCTCAGCAGATACAAATACCTGTTAAAATTCAAACTCAACACGACCAGAAACTACTATTAAAGAATTAAAGAAACCCAAAACGAACAGAAATTAAATAAATAATCATAGCAAAAAACATACAAAAGGAAAATTTTGTGGTCCAAAATCTCCTGAACATTAATGTTAACGAACATTAATGATAGGTATTTCTTACTACCGGTCGTGTATTTACGAATTTTAAGTGGAGAAATAAGCCATATTCATAGAAAGTATTTATGTAAAATTTATTTATTATTATATATTTATTGTATCTATATTTATTATTTCATATTAATATTTTTATTATATATTTATTATATATAATTATTATATAACATTTTTTACATTCCTACAAAATGTAGAAATCATATGAAGTTATGAAACGAATAGTAAAAGTTGTAAGCTGATATGCATTTACTTAATATAAATAATTATTTATTTATTTATTGTAAGATGGTACGTATTTGTTTATTTATAACAAAAAGGAAAAATATAGAGTGCAATCAAAACAAAGTAAAGAAAAAAAAACAACAATAAACGCCAGGCCTAAACATTAAAAATCGAAATTTTGTCATTTATGACCAGTTTGCTCGCTCGACATAAGAGTCTTAAGCTCATACAGCTTGGAACATAGATCTAAGAAACTACATTTTCTCAGGAGGTGTGATTTACCAGTCCATGGGGGACTCGCAGCAGAAACTTAGTATATCTAAAAAATTACCCTTCATTCTAAAACGATTAGATTTTTGTAACTAATCGGTAAAACGGCATTTAATAAAAATGTGTCGCGTGGCTATACTATCATAAAGCCTTGCAAGAAGGCAGTGGCGTAATTTCGTCAAAATCTTGGGAGGGGTTAATTTGGAGCGAATTTTCACAAATCAAATGAAAATGACAGTGAAAATTGGAAAATGAGCTATATTGTACCATAAAGATAAAGATGTACTAAAGAAAAGTGACCCGTTTCTGTGGATGCTTGAATTATGCAGGCTTATCTTTTGATAAACTTTTTGATGAAACTAAATTTCAGCTTGGGGAGGGGGCAAACCGGGGTATGGGGGGCAAACTGAAGTTTTGGAGGGGCAGTTGACCCCTGTCCTATAGCAAATTACGCCCCTGTATGAGTTGCTCTATTCAAATGGAATTGGGAATTTATGATCGTACCATAAAAACGACGGATCTTACTATCCATATTTCTAACATTAGTAACTTAGTTTTTACTTTTTCTTGCCTCTGGCAAGCTTTTTTTTAGATTTATATAGTACCAGCTCCTCCGACACTAGTTAACGGTGATAGATTCCAGTAGTAGATTCAAGTAGTGAGTTGATTCGTAACATAAACTTAAATTTGGCGTCGAGTGGAGTCGAGGTGAAGTTGACTCCACTTTTCAAGTGGAGTCGAGGTTGTCTTCTTCTTCTTTTTACTCCTGTTAAGGGAAACCAGATGTTCTGGCCTTGGGAAGGCATAGGGGTTTTGAGCCCAACTTATGTTAATTTCTGCTCGTTTTTACTCGGTTATTTATTGTAATTTCAGTTCGTTTTGGGTTTCATTTATTTATCGATGCTGATTTTTGGTAGTTTCATGCTTGGTAGATTATTTCATTTTAGTTTTGCTCATTTTTGTTAAATGAAGTTCTTTACTTCTAATTAAAAAACTTATTTTGTGGAAACAGTTTTTTTAGTTAATTTCTGTTCGTTTTATATTGACACAGTCTTTTCAGAGAAAAAGAAAATAATACTTTAAATCTTTTCGTTTTTTTAACGATTTATAGTTTGGCCTACTATTTGTATGCTGGAGAAAAATTTTCAGCAATTTTTAACAACATACACCCTCTTAAGAATCTGGACACAAATAGAAGTGCTTAATTTAGTTTCATACCTCGTCTAGTTGACCTGAAATAGAAAACTTGATACCATTCGCAAAAAAATCTGTTTACTTTCTTTGATAGCTTGGATACACTTACGATATTTTGATTTGACTAAATCTTAAGAGCAGAAGCAGCCCCAAAAGTTTGACCATAAAACCCTCAGTCATTCTTGGGATACTGCTGAGATGTCTAATTGGGAATTAGCATTAACACAGTGCATTTTGACTTAATCTTATGGCAACATTTAGTTTTTAAACATAAAGTCAAATGGGTGGGTGGGGGTGGGAGGGGGATTAGTTTTCCTCCAATCACTTTCGACTATTAAAAAGGACATCAACCCTTTCTATTTTCAATAGAATGAGCCCTTTTCGAAGTTCCTACGACAACTCCTTCGATACAAAGTGCCCTGGTCTAAACAACAACAACAACAAAAAAATAATACATTATACCCACATCGATCTTTACTATAAAAATATCAAGTCTTCCAATCCCTTTCGACTATTAAAAAGGGGCACTAAGCCTTTCGATTTCCAATCGAATGAGCCCTTTTTGAGTTTCTACGACAATACTTCCTATAAACACCTTATATGCCCCCAGGGTATAAATTACAACTCTTACCCTAAGGGCTGTGAGGATGGTTGTCATCCTGTAAGACCTAATTTCCAGAAATTTGAACTACGTTAAACAAAATGGCTATATCAAAATTTTGATTGGATGTGTCTGGGAAAATGGTGGGCGTGAGAGGGGCGTTAGGCTTTATCCGATCACTTTCAACTATTAAAAAAAGCACTAGCCCTTTCAATATCCAATCAAATGAGCCCTTTTGAAGTTTCTACGACAACGCTTTCAATAAAAACCTTATATTCCCCCAGGGTATAACTTACAACCTTCGCCCTGGGGACTGTGGGGGGTTTGTCATCCTCACAGACCTAATTTCCAGAACTTTCTACTACGTTGAACAAAATGGCTATCTAAAAATTTTGATTGGATGTGTTTGGGGGGAATGGTGGGCGTAAGTGAGGGGTTAGTTACCGTCCAATCACTTTCAACTATTAAAAAGGGCACTAAGAAGGGCCCTAAAAAAGGGTACTAAAAAGGGCCCTTCAATCACTTTCGACTATTAACAGGACAATAGCCCTTTCAATTTTTAATTGGATGAGCACTTTTGGATGTTTTTATAACATCCCTTTCAGTAAAAACCTTACATGCTCCCAAGGCATAACTTAAAACCCTTGCCCTGAGGGGTGTGGGGGGATGGGTTGTCATCCTTAAAGACCTAATTTCTAAAACTTTCAACTGCGTTGAATAAAATTGCTCTAAAAATTTTGATTGGATGTGTTTGGGGAAAAAGTGGGCGTGACAGGGGGGTTAGTTGCCCTCAAATCACTTTCGACTATTAAAAAGGCACTAGCCCTTTGAATTTCCAAATGAGCCCTTTTTCAATTTTCTATGGCAAACCTTTCAATAAAAAACCTTACGTGTCCCCAAGGCAAAGCCTTCAACTTTGGACCACAAAACTGTTCAAGGAGCGTCTTGCTCAAGGGTATAATTTCTAGAACTTTAAACTGTGTTAAACAAAACAACCATTTCAAAATTTTTAGTGGATGTGCTTTAGAAAATAGTGGGCGAAGAAGGGGTGTTAGTTGCTTTCCAATCACTTTCGACTATTAAAAAGGGCACTAGCCATTTCAATTTCCAATCGAAAGAGCTCTTTTTGAAGTTTCTACGACGACACGTTCAGTAAAATCTTATATACCCTCAGGGTGTAGCTTACATCCCTTGCCGTGAGGGCTGTGGGGGAGTTTCCTCCTCAAAAACATAATTTTTCTCTGGAAATCCACAACACTGAACAAAATGGCTATCTGAAAATTTTGATTGGATGTTTTTGAGGAGAAAGTAGGCGAGAGAGGGGGGCTAGTTGCCCTCAAATCACTGTCCACTTTTCAAAAGGGCACTAGACCTTTGAATTTCCAAACGAATGAACCCTTTTTCAAGTTTCTACGATACAGATTTCAATAAAAACTTATATGCCCCCAGGGAATAAATTATAACCCTTGCTCTGAAGACTGTGAGGGGAGTGTCTTGCTCAAAGGTATAATTTCCTGAACTTTAACTGCGTGGAAAAAATGGCTATTTCAAAATTTTGATTGGATGTGTTTGGGGAAATGGTGGGCGTGGAAGGGGTGTTAGTTGCCTTCCAATTACTTTCGACTATTAAAAAGGGCACAAGCTATTTCAATTTCTAATCGAATGAGCCCTTTTTGAAGTTTCTACGACAACACTTTATATAAAAACTTACAACTCTTGTCCTGTGGGCTGTGGGGGGGTTGTCATCCTCAGGGACATAATTCCTAGAATTTAAAACTGCGTTGAACAAAATTGCCATCTCAAAATTTTTATTCGATGTGTTTGGGGAAAAGGTGGGCGTGAGAGGGGGCTAGTTGCTCTCCAATCACTTTCAACTATTAAAAAGGGCACTAGCCCTTTGAATTTCCAATAGAATGAGCCTTTTTTGAAGTTTCTACGACAACGCCTTCTATAAAAACCTTATATGCCCCCAGGGCATAGCTTACAACCTTTGCTCCGAGGGTTGTGGGGGAGTGTCCTCCTCAAAAATATATTTGCTATCTGGAAATCAACTATGCTGAACAAAATGGCTATCTCAAAATTTTGATTGGATGTGTTTGGGGGAATGATGGGCGTGGGGGGGGGGCGCGTTGCCCTCCAATCACCTTCGACTATTAAAAGGGCACTAGCCCTTTGAATTTCCCATCGAATGATGTTTCTTGAAGTTTCTACGACAACGCCTTCTATAAAAACCTTATATACCCCCAGGGCATAACTTAAAACCCTTGCCCCGAGGGTTGTAGGGGAGTGTCCTCCTCAAAAAGATATTTTCTATCTGGAAATCAACTACGCTGAACCAAATGGCTATATCAAAATTTTGATTGGATGTGTTTGGGGGAATGATGGGCGTGGGGGGGGGGGCCATTTGCCCTCCAATCACATTAGGCGAATAAAAAGGGCACTAGCCATTTCAATTTCCAATCGAATGAGCCCGTTTTGAAGTTTCTACGACAATGCTTTCTATAAAAACCTTATATGCCCCCAGGGCATAACTTAAAACCCTTGCCCCGAGAGTGGTGGGGGAGTTTCCTCCTCAAAAAGATATTTTCAATCTGGAAATCAACTACGCTGAACAAAATGACTATCTCAAAATTTTGATTGGATGTATTTGGGGGAATGATGGGCGTGGGGGGGCTAGTTGTCATCCAATCACTTTCGACTATTAAAAACGGCACTAGCCACTACAATTTCCAATCGAATGAGCCCCTTTTGAAGTTTCTTAGACAATTCCTTCGATACGAAGTGTCCGGGCATGGAGAAAAAAAAAACAAAAAAAAAAACATTGTGCCCACATCGCTCTTTACTTAGGCAGCGCTAGCGCGCTGCCTATGATCTGGCGCAAAATTTTTTTGTCAGTATGACCCAGGGATAACTCATACTTTTTATCTTACTCTTGAGAATAAAAAGATTCTATAGAACATATCGCAAACATAAAAAATATTCTATAAACGTTTTATAATAAAATATTCTATAAACTAATAGAAATCTATATACTAAAAATAATATAAAAAGATACTATAAATCACATAAAAAACATGTCGTTATTTTTTCTCTAAATCTTTGTAGGTCTTTTTTAGTTATTTTTTTCAGCTGGTATTTGGGTTAAATACAAATTCAAATCTTAGTAACATAACTAAAATTATTTTAAATGCAATAACATAGATATACTAACCTCTTCCGATTCAAAGATATGGCAGACCATTCTCGGCGTTTTACTTATCCTTGGGCCATCTTCTCCTTCAACTGGTGGAGTTCTTCTCCGGGCCATCAAAACAACTAAATCTCCTATGTCAGCAATATAGGATATTGTTCGCAAAGCGTGATCCATCATAATCTCCTGAAAGAGAAAGGCATCATCTGTTATAGAATTATTAATAAAGTGTGAGCACAAAAAGGTGTGAAAACGGCTAAGGAAAAGAGAGAGGATCAGAAATCCCTTTGAATAAGATTCAATTATATACAAGAAACACACAGTCAAATTTATAGACGGGGACACAACAGATAGATAAGCTATTAAAGAAGACTTCTTTAATACTAATACAAAAAAAGAAAAATAGATAAATATATTTGGAGGAAGAAAGGGGCTAAAGTGGCTACCTCTAATGTATAACAACAAAATACTAATATGAAAAAGAAAATATAATAAATTGACATCAAGGGCAAATCCACCTTTTGGTAGGTGTCTGTTACTCTATGCATAAAACAAATTATTCTGATATTTAAATACACCAACATAGTAGGACAAACTAAGAAGACCGAAGGTAGAAGGTAGGGCACTAACCCTTTTAATTTCCAATCGAATGAGCTGTCCTCCTCATAAAGATATTTTCTATCTGGAAATCAACTACGCTGAACAAAATGGCTATCTCAAAATTTTGATTGGATGTATTTGGGGGAATGATGGGCGTGGGGGGGGGGGGCTAGTTGTCCTCCAATCACTACCTTCTGAACAAGTCAGAAGGTAGAGCATTTGCATTTTGGGATCACGAGCTCAAGCTCAGAGTTGTTTTTATTCGAATAAATACCTTCTTGGGTAAAAACTGTGTCTATGGAATAAAAAATTGATAGTAGACTATTTTAGACGTGTGGATGGAGAGGGGATCTTTTTTCTTTTGTAAATAAATATTTACATAGCTATAGTCTCGGTAAGTCTATCCTGTTTTGTAAGTTTATCTTACAAATCATATTTGTAAGATAAATCATATCTATATTAATATCTATAGATATATATATATATATATATATATATATATATATATATATATATATATATATATATATATATATATATATATATATATCATATATATATATATATATATATATATATATATATATATATATATATATATATATATATATATATGTATATAAATTAATATAGTAAATATATATAAATATTTATAGATAGTAAATATAAATATTTATATATATATATATATATATATATATATATATATATATATATATATATATATATATATATATATATATATATATATATATATATATATATATATATATATATATATATATATATATATATATATATATATATATATATATATATATATATATATATATATATATATATATATATATATATATTATATATATATATATATATATATATATATATATGTATATAAATTAATATAGTAAATATATATAAATATTTATAGATAAATCCTATCTATCTTATAAGTCTTATTTGTAAGCCTATGATTGGTAAGTCTATCCTGTTTTGTCTCAATACAAGAGGATCAAATTGAGACTTTCGGATAAAATTTTGCTTAGGGGGAGGAGTGAGACAACTTCAAATTTTGCCTTGGGAGGAGGGCAAACTATTTTTTTCTGATCATCATAAAGAGTAGGCCTATGCGTAAAGTTATTTTTTTTATCCTTTTTATTCCTGTTGTCCAACAGGTCTTCATAACGGCTGGTCTGAGAAACTAGGTCTGTTGGATTCACAGTGCATTCGAGTTGGCAATCTTTTGGTCTTCAAGATACAACTCATAAGGGCAGTTTTGTCTCAAGCTCCGGAATATGTGATTCAAACAAGCTTAAAGTCTAAATTTATAAACAAAAATTCGTAAAATTATCACGCCCTATTTGTCGGAATCATATTTGAAAGTTACTGTTGCTTTTCCCTTTGTTTAAAATTGAAAAACCTTTGCATATTTAAAAAAAAGTTTAGTTGTGTAGAAAAGTTTTATAGGAAAGTTTTAAATCTAGAAAACTTTTTATTCTGGACTTAAATATTTAATAATATTCCTTCTAGGGCTCGAAATCTTCGCAAATAAACACAAAAACTAGCAAAATAAAAGCAAGAAATTCCTAAAGATATAATTTCAAATTTCAATTGTTTCGATTTGAATCAGTTTTAGATTTTCCCGTAGGAAGGGGGTGGTTGGTCTGAATACTAGAATGATGTGTGTTTTAAAACCTTATTTTTCTCAGGTTTCCAACGGGTTGGGACCTATCCAGCGTTGTCACCTGTAGCACGAAAGTGCTATTTTAGCACTATTTTTTTTTTCGTAGCACGTGCTCAGGGTTGCTAAAATAGAGCTAAAATAGCACGAAAGTTCTATTTTAGCTTTACTATAGTCAATTTTTTGACTATACCACCGAAAATCGCTGTGTAGCACGCACATTTGGGCGATTCTAGCGCTGTAGGAACTGACCGTGTTGTCAACCCTGAGCCTGTCAGAGGGGGCTGGGGGGACAAAGGGGGTACTTGCCTCGGGCACAGGAACTTTAGGGGCGCAAAATTACAAATAATTAATCTAATGGTTATAGTGATTTTGTAATTTTAGAAATTTATTTTTTATTAAAATGAATAGAGCGCACAGTTGGTACAATTTTGTTAATAAATGCAAGTTTTGTTAAAATTTGGCTTTAAATTATTGGCAGACAGAGGGGGGGGGCTAGTCAGGATTTTGCTCCGGGTACAAGAGAGGCTAGAACCGCCACTGGAGCCTATTGCGTTCATGTTGGGCGGTCCTAAGTTAAATAAGTTAGTTTTAAACTTTACAAACAAACATTATTCTAGCATTATTATTGGTTTACCTTTTTTTAGCTTACACCTGAGAATGCCTGTAAGTGCCCATGCCAGAATACCAGCACTAAGTAGGATTCTTCTCCTCCCCCAAGACTGGTGCACAAGACCCCCATCCAAGAATAACTTTCAAAAAATGGTGGCAAAAAAAGAACTGTTACGAAAACACTTTCTGGAAAGATAGTCAGACGCATCGCTAAAACTTTGGTGTTTGTACCTTAATGTACCAAACTGACAGAGAAATGAAATATGATTGTTAGAATCGGTAGAGTGGAAAATTACAAACTTACTCAATAATATATATCTTAAAAATGAGGAGAAATTAGGAATCATTTTCTACTAAAAAAAAGACCGCCATATGCAGCTAAGCAGCTTTTGGTAATAGCTGGTAATTAAACAAAAAAAATTTAACGAAACTAAACGAAAAACGAACGGTAATTAACGGTAATTAAAACGAAAAACGAATTGTTTTTTTTCTTTGGTAATTAAACGAAAAAAAGTGAATGAAAAATCAGCAAAAAATAAGCTAAAACATTTTGCACAAAACGCTTAAGAAGGTGTATATTTCTTGTGAAGGCACAGCTGTCTTAGGGCATAGACAGACTGTCAATGTTTCAAAAAATTTTACAGACATTGTCAAATTTCAGGGATCACTCTTACTTATTTATTATCGCGTTGCAACATGGCAACACTGACAAAAATGTGATACAACCCTAAACACTTCATAATTTTGAAATAACAAATAGAATATTTTAGAAAATTGCAGTTTTCAAGTATGTATAGACCTAAAAGGGCCCAGTGGGGTAGAAGGGGTTTTATCTTGGCGAGCTTGGTATTTTAAGGGAACTGAAACTTTTCTTATCATTAAACTACAATCTATGCGTGTGATATAAATCATATGTGTGTTCTAAACTCAGCGCGGCCCCACTTTCTGGACAGATAGTATGATTATAACCCCTAAAATATTGTCTGTGTGCACCTTAAGGATCTGAAACTAACCTAATCAACAACGAGTTATTTTAAAAAGAAAAAATTTAGATAAAAAGAAAAATTAAAAACATGAGGATAAACAGCGCTTGTATTCATCAAAATGTTCTAATAAAACACCCCCTGAACAACTACAAAACCGATTGTTCCTTTGCTTATTCATCATTCAAGAGCTTCCTATCAAAGGGACCTGTTTGATGTCTTTTCTATTAAAAAGTAGGTTGTGACAATGACTGAAAAGAAAGAGACAATAGATCAATATCTCATCAACAAAAGGAAGGCATTAGAAAATGAAGAAAGTTTAGAACATAGGGGAAATAAGGAATATATTAAAAGCGGCGTAAAAAAAAGAATAAATAAATATCAAGGAGGCACACTTGTGCCTCTACAAAGAGGCGACCCACCACAATGTTAAGCGATTTCAGGTCCTAGAGGTCGCAGAGAGACGGCGGTAATCGCATTTTGTAGCCCAAGCTCAAACTAAGAAACTTGCAAAATTTCATCCTCCTCCGACTTTATCTTCATGGGGTAAACTGGGCCGGAAGTTTGGACCCTCCCACCACAGCCCCCCGTTAACGTTGTCCGATTGGGCTGAAATTTAGAGGTTAAGCTTTCCTAGGGCCCGGGAGCTTATCCTCGAAATTTCAGCTCAATCCGATCACTCATTCCCTGTTTTCAAAAAACCAAATATAGCCACTTAAAATTCATCATCATCATTTCTTTTTTTTTCTTAGCCACGCCTACAGGCCACAGTTGGCAACGGATCCGGTTGAATGAGGACTCATTCGAAGCAGAATTTGACCTGTTAGGGCCTTTTGATATTTTCAGACCGAAAAAAGTATCCCCCGAATTTATATTTACGAAAAACCTTAGTTTTTTTCAAATAATACACATAAACAGGTTAGACATGCTTTGTTATGAAAATATCGGCGCTTAAATTTTAATAACAAAGAATGTATAACCTTTTTTTGTTTATTTTTTTAAAAAAAACTACGTTTTCTAAAGAGTTAAAGAGGCTGAGTTACAAGGTCAACCCTTAAAACGTATAGGGATTAGGAGGCACAGTTGGGGGGGCTGTTAAAGAGGCTGAGTCACAAGTTCGAACCTTAAAACGTACAGGGATTAGGAGGCACCCTGTACGACGTGATTTGAGTATTCAGGAATTAAAAGCCTTAACACAAGAATGTTCAAGAGCGGGGGTTTGGGGGCGGCAGCCCCCAACTTTAACTCCTGACACGATCAGCTAACAGTTAGTCAAGCAATAATAAGTAATAAACTGTACAAAAACGTGCAGAAATTATTTGAAAAAAACTACGTTTTCTAAAGAGTTAAAGAGGCTGAGTTACAAGGTCGAACCTTAAAACGTACAGGGATTAGGAGGCACAGTTGGGGGGCCGCCGCCCCCAAACCCCCGCTTTCGCAGCCTTTAAATAAAAAAAAAAATTTAAACTGAAAGTAAGGAGCGACATTAAATCTTAAAACGAACAGAAATTATTCCGTATATGAAAGAGGCTGTGCCCTCCTCAACGCCTCGCTCTTTACGCTAAAGTTTGACTTTCTCACAACTCTTTTTTAAACAATAAAAACTTTAGCGTAAAGAGCGAGGCGTTGAGGAGGGCACAGCCTCTTTCATATACGGAATAATTTCTGTTCGTTTTAAGATTTAATGTCGCTCCTTACTTTCAGTTTAAATTTTTTATTTTTATTTAAAGGCTGCGAAAGCGGGGGTTGGGGGCGGCAGCCCCCAACTGTGGCTCCTAATCCTTGTATATTTTAAGGTTTGATTTTGTAACTCAGCTTCTTTAACTCTTTAGGAAATGTAGTTTTTTTCAAATAATTACAATTAAGCCCCTAAAAGTGATATGCAACCAAGAAGTGAGAAACGAAAATAAGACGGAGTGAAAATATCTCAATTTAGTATGTTATAACTAAAAAGGGTAGCTATTATAAACTTATATTACACTTTTTTTGAATATACAAACTAAATATCTATCGATAAGAATTATTTACAAAACAAAACAAAAGATGGAGCAAAAACAAAAGGAGAAAGAACATAAAACTTCCACTTATTTATATCAATATTCTAATAAAAAAATTACCAAACAACTATAATAGCCAATTCTTTCTTGGCTTGTTTATCACTAATGAGTTTTTTTTTTTTTTTATCCAGGGAATATGCTTGACGTCTTTTCGCTAATAAAAAAAGGTATAAAAACAGAAACGAAAAGACGAAAAACGTTGATCATGCAAATGTTGCAATAAAAACAATAATCAAACAACAATAAAAAGAAACACAAGTCTTCTATTTTTTGCTTTTGTACTTTGTACTTTCTGTGTACTTTGTACTTGCTTTTGTACTTTCTTTTTCTTTGCTTTTGTACTTTGTACTTTCTGTGTACTTTTTACTTGCTTTTGTATTTTCTTTTTCTTCATCCAAGAATTTCCTATTCATGGGAAGAACCTGAAGTCTGTTTGATCAGAAAGTAATTTATTAACATGAAGATATAAAACATAAAAGAAAGTCTTGAAAAATAAAAAGGGATTCAAAGCTATTGAAAGTAAAAATAAAAAAGGACATAAAAGATTTAAAAAAAAGGTGGAAAGTGAGGTATTCAAAACAAATGACAATTAAAAGGATATTCTGTTAAAGAATAGAACCTGATATAATAATGTGAAACGTCTCATTTTTATGGTCTCATTTTTATACTGGTGTAATAATTAGTGGGTCATCGAACCTTTGGAATTTGAGCAAACTTTATTATGATTTGAAAAGTTAATGACATACATAATTAGAAAAATATTTAGTTTTACGCTAATGGATGACATTTGCTTTCAACAGGACACGGCAACTTTTCATACAGCCAACAAAACCAACAATAAAAATAGAACAATATTATTTCTTATGCGTGGTCTTTAGTAAAATGCTAGTTTTACATAATCCTAGAAATATAGGCAAATATTAACTTCGCTCCTTACTTTCATCACAAAAATCTAATTTTTAAATAATTAGTAATTTCTTAGATCACACTTTTTTTTACATATATACTAAAAATGGAATGAAATTTATATAAAAAAAACGTGAGAACTTTTGATTAATACAACAATTTTTTTTCATCTCGATTAAGTACTCCTGGACGGTGAATATAACAGCCATGTCATTAATATCCTTTACTGTCTTCTCCCCTAAAGAATAAATATACCATCTTAGGGCCTAGAAGAAAGATTCCAATCTATTGTGATTCTCCAGAAATATATTTTCTAAAACATAGGGGAATACCATCAGGTGATTTATTTGCGTTAGTTTTTGGCATATGTTGCAGCAGCTGTGAGGCAATATTGGCATATATTGCGCTCCTTACTTTCATCACAAAAATCTAATTTTTAAATAATTAGTAATTTCTTAGATCACACTTTTTACACATATACTTAAAATGCCCAATTTTAAAAAATACTGCATATGTGCCAGTCCCTTTGATTGGTTAAGGATATCTCTTCAAAGAACACGGAAAAGTAGTTTCTTCAAAAGACTTTTTTTTATCTTAGACATTCCCCCACTAAAAAACACCCCCTGTTGTCACTCCAGAAGAGAAGGACCTGTTTGAGTCTATATTTTAGAATTACAGAACTAACATTTTGATGGTGGTGGGTATAAACCCTAAACTAACCCACTCTTGAACATACCTGGTTGGATCTTCTATTTATCATACTTAAAATAAACCAGTGTTGCTAGATGTTGCAACAGCAAGCATCTGTTTACTTGTTTATTTGCAGCCAGCAAGTAAACAAGTAATATTGATAGATTTTTTTGGCATATGTTGCAGCAGCTGCGAGGCAATATTTTTTTGCTTTAAGCTTCGTCCTTTACTTCAATCACAAAAATTTTGTATTTTAAACATTAATAATTTCTCTGCAAACATCCTATCGTTTCAACTTAAAATGGGATAACAATATATAATGTCGGAGATAAATTTCAATTGAGAAAACGATTTGTTTTCGTATCACTTAAATTATCCTTGAGGGTCCGAATAACACCAATATCATTAATATCCTTTACTGTCTCTTCCTACAGACTAAATATGCCAACTTAGGGTTTAACCGAAAGATCGAATTCATTCTATTACCTTGAGTTCCGTATTTAATACCATAATCTTCTCAGTAGAAATAAATAAGTCCACTTCTGTAGTAGGTTGTGGCTCACCATCTGGGGCCTGAAATTAATTCGAAAAATAAGCTAATTTATAAGCAATGAGTTCCAGAAAATCTTTTCAGTATCTAGAAAACGGAGGAACAAAAAAAAGTAATTTGAGTTTGCTGAAAGATCAAATTAAACTAAGACTGATACAGCATCTGCTATCCCAAATATAAATAAAAATGTGCAATCAATTAGAAGCAGGAGTCTCATGAAAAAGTTTGTCTTACATCGGTTAAAAAATAAAGTTTCAACAGCCGTACCTGACAGTTCATTCTTTATATATTGAAATTAAGAAAGTACAAAGCAAGCAATCTATTTGAGAAAAATATTTTTGCGCTGCGATAACAAAGCAATGTATCCTTTTTACTAAGCAGAGCTGATATCTGGAGAATATTTTTAAAAGCTATATTTGAACATTTTTCTAAATTTTTAAAGAAATTACCCGACATGAACGCGGCGGGTACCTGCTAAATGTGACAGAAATGCTTGAAAATGATTAGGTTTGTCCAAAAATTGTCAGTAAGCCCTTATTTGTATTATGCATGTTATTTTTGTCACGCATGCCTTCCACGGATCTGATAAAGGATTTATTCAGTACTCACGGAATCTTGCTGAGGATAAATTTTGCAAGGTTAAAATTTTCCAAAATCGAAAAAGGTAAATAAATTATACGACAACCCTAAAAAAACGAAGGAGAAATTATAAAAAAAATTAAATCTTTACCATTTTGACAGGCCCGGGCCCTCCTCTATGTGTTCGTCTCAAGGTCTAACAAAGAACTGAATATTTAGAAATGCTTCTACAAATAACATTTTTAATTACATTCAATGTTTCAGAGAAAGATCTCTAGATTTTAATTTGACGTGAAGCTATAGAACACCTAATATATTTAAACATATTATAGTTTTCACAAAACGATGCACATATACTAAAACAGAGAGTTTTAACCAAAAGAATAATCAGGAAAATTACGAAGACCTTTTGAGCATCCGAATAATCGATACTAAACAGTAAATTCTCTCATTAAACAAGGTGAAAGACACCAAAACCAAATGGTTATTTGAGCCTGATTATCATTTCCCTACATTGGCAGTCACAGCAGGGAAGATTATCATTATGTAAAATAAGGCAAAACCGCAAGAAACAAGAGCATTTCCCTATTCCAACGCTTGTTTAATGATGGGTAAAATGTAACAGGAAAGGTTCATATCAGGGGAACATTTACGACCTTTGTTAATAAAACCCCATTAACAAAAGGAAGATTACAGGACGTAATAGCTCTGAGGAAGGGTACCGTTTAAATTGTGGGTATTTAAAACAATCAATCTCCAGATGTTTACAACAAGTTTTCAACTTACATCATAAATCACTTTTAAAAATTCTTTGATTTGTTTTCTTTTTATATAAGATTTTTTTTTTTTAAGAAATCGGATGCTAAATTTGGGCAAGTAATTTTGTAACATGTTTTTTAAAAAAAAGTGCCAAAACTTTCGGATAAAGGCCTGAATTTAGTGATTCTAATTGGGTCCCTGTTCATGAGAATTCTAAGAAGGATAATCAAGCGGATATATTCCAAATTCACAACCACAAAATACACAATTTACTCAGACACAATTAAAGATAAATAACCGATAATAAATCAACCAATAATCCCTGCTTTTGAGACTTTTTTACTTATGTAGTAGACACCGTCATGATCATAGCACGAAGTGAAAATAATCTAACTCGTGAGCTTAGGAGCACCGCCCAGGCACCTTCTGTAATTGGCCATTATGGTTCTGACGATGTAATATACTATAAAAATATATGAAAAATCCTTCAGTATTTCTGTTTTCAATTCACGGGTAAAGAATCTTATTTTATTTCGGATGTGAATTTGGTGAGTAGCCCGCTCCGGGTCGCCATTGTATTTAAGGTACCACTCACATTTTATCACAGTTTATAGAATTAGCAGTATGATCATTCCCTATCTCACCCATTATAAAAACCCGGACCCGAGGTGCGAGTGCTCCAGAGAACGTTTTTGCAGATATAAACATAAGCGGCATTAGATCTTTTCACGGGTAGACAAGTCAGATTTCTCTTGGACGCGAAACTTACAGTTATAATAGAAATAATCGGAAATAAGTGGAAACCCGCTATTACGAATAATGCACTTTGTAACCCTCTTGGACGCGAAACTTAAAGTAATAATAGAAATAATCGGAAATAAGTGGAAACCCGCTATTACGAATAATGCATTTTGTAACCATTTCTCATTGATTGACGGAAACAGACTAACCCGCTAATGCAGAAATAAGTGGGAGGAGCTTTTTGTTCGCACCGAGAATGAAGACCAGAAATGATCTGCGATAAACTTACTGGATAATTCTATAAACTGTGCATTTTATCCACTCATATAAGGTACATTTACCACTCACAGTTCTCAGGATTCAATTGCTGTTTTTTTCTTTCGTTAATTGAATTACTAGCGTTTGAGTAGTTTGGTATGGGTAGGTTGAGTAAATGGAATCAATTATCCCTAATTTTCCTCTCAAGCTTTACTGCCTTCCTCGGCAGGTGAAATGTGATAGTATTTGTTTCATTAATAAATATATCTCTCTCTAAATGACAAGTCGATTCATTTTTGAGAATTTTATTACAAATTAAAAAAAGAGAAGGAGAAAAGAATAGCATCTTTCATAATCCATCAATTTAGAAAAAAATATCAGCACTGTTTTTTGATTCTTCAAAAATATCAGCACTGTTCTTCGATTCTTGGTTGCATACTTTGCACAAAGGCATTAATGAAAAATACTGAACTAGCATTTTAAGTCTGAATTTGTTGACTCCATTAGGAATCTGTATAATTGGCTTCTTTTTTGTAGCGCAACTACAATCTCCTTTTCTGTAAGCACAACCACTATTTTTTATATTTCTAACTCTCTTTTCCTCCTGTATTACTAAATTTTTAGTCAATTTTGGCAACTACTTTCTAGCACTTCTCTACATAGAATGAACTATCAGTATGTTAGCAAAATTCGTGGCATGATTAGCAGCTTAATGAGATGTGGCAATTCTTGGCAATTAAGTACTACTTGACTAAAACAATAAGAATTCCAAATAGGGATAGGTCCTTTTATTAGACAGTGAAACGAAAATATAAAACAGACTCTAAATATTTCGATGTTTAGAGTCTTTGTTTTATATTTTCGTTTCACTGTCTAATAAAAGGACCTATCCCTATTTGGAATTCTTATTGTTTTCGTCATAGAAAAGGCAGTGTGGTCATGGAGAATAATAGTAAGTACTACTTGGCTGTACAAGTGGTTAGCCCTTGAAACAGGTGCCCTTTCTTTCTAGATAGAATATACTTTACACATAGGCCTAAAAGAAAGAAGATCGCATCAATAATATCGACACATCAATAATACACACCTTCTTTCGAGGTGATCCTTGAAGGAAGTAAATTTTTAGTCATTTTTGGCAACTAATTTCTAGTACTTCTCTACATAGAATTAACTATCAGTGTGTAGGCAAAAGTCGTGGTATGATTAGCAGCTTAATGAGATGTGGTCATTGTTGGCTGTACGAGTGGTTAGCCCTTGAAACAGGTGTCTTTTCTTTCTAGATAGAATATGCTTTATACATAGGCCAAAAAGAAAGAGGATCGCGACACATCAATAATACACACCTCCCTTCAAGGTCACCCTTGGATAACTCTTCAGGGTTGTGACAATATTTTCAACTGCAAAAGTTCTGAACCTGAAGGAGGGGCGTCATCCTCCGCTACACCTCTATCAAAGGAATCACAGGAGCATAAAAATCTCCTAGTTCAGTTGATCTGGTATTATTTTATTACTTTTTAAATTTCTTGGGTACCAGAAATAGCAAATTGCAACCTTGAATTTAGATCTAAAAAGAGGTTCGATCCAGGTACCGAAGACGTGAAAATTCACTTTCTCTTCCTTAAGTATTACCCATCTATCCTTTTTTTACAGGGACAAATCGAATCATTTCTAAAACTTGTTCTTGTCGATTTAAAGTTGTTAACAACTGTCTTGTCACTGAAAAATTGACATTTTTGACTTACACAAAATCAAATGAATTGAGTTTTTGCCTCAGTGAAAGATAAGGCTGTTAAAGGCAGACGTTTCCAAAGATTAATATTTAAGAAACTTTGCTTCATGGGGATTTTGAAAATAGAGGAAAAAGGGAGAAAGTTCATTTAGAAGCCCCTTGGAAATATTAAGGGGTCTTTTGATAACGTTACCACGGTTACCAGTACGAATCATTTCGCAAACTGTTTATTTTATTTTTTTTGACAATCTAAGTATTTGTCTGTTGTGTTGCCATTCTACCCTTCGGGAACCCTCTACCGAGAAATATTCAACACTGTAAATAATATTATCTAGGTCATCCCCTTAACTGTAATTGTTCTTTTTAAAAAGTTGGATAGTTCAATTTTTTCACTTCAATACATTTGATTAGAAAATTATATAACACATAACATTAATCCAAGTGGATGTCCAAAGCCAGACACGAAAGCGCTTGATACTTGGCAACCACATATATAACAAACACTTATCAAACAAAACTTTTAACAAACGAACAAAACAAACAAAAAAGGAAATAAAACAACCAAATTATGACAAATCTCTATTTTTTAAAATAAAAACAGATATTTAAAAAAAAATAATAATAATAATAATAATAATAATCAAAAAAAAAAGAAAAGAAGAGGGAAAAACATCTATGGATAAAGACCCAATAGAAAGTTATTCATTAAACTCTTAAATAAACCAAGGTGCTCCGCCACCCAACTGCTCTCTGGAATATAATTTCAAACCTTAAAAATATAATTTAGAAGAAGTTTTAATAATTAGACTAAAGGACCTCTGGATACAAAGAAAAAAGTTCACGATCAAAATTTACGTATAAGTGTGTGTCAAAAATAGAACCAACAACAAAATGGATGAACTAAGAATTAATCATAGCTGGCTAATGTTAAAGGACCTTTTTATAGATGCACTTGCATAGAAATTTTGTTTCAGAGGTCATCTGAAAAATAAATGAAGGCACAAGATTCAAGAAATGACACACACAAAATATGAAAATTATATTTATATAATTCTATACATATGGAATATGGAATATATATATATATAATTACTTGGACTTCTATACGTATGGAATTAGAGGTGATCGTTAAAATTACGACATTACGAAAGGTTCACCTCCCCAACATACGTTCCTGTTTTAACGTGCACTTAATTATAATTATTCATTTTCTTATAAAATTGGAGAGGAAAGGACTAAATTACAAAAGATTGATAATCTAATGCGCCTCAAAAATTATACTTTAATTACTAAAATAAATTTTGCTCAATTTGAAAGACTTTCATTCTTCAAATTAATTAATACATCTTGCAAAATCATCTCTAGTGAATTAGGAGATCTTAAAATTTACAGCACTGTTTAGAAATATGCAATATTTAGTCACTGGAGGAGCCTCTTTCCAGCACCTCCTCAATTAATATTACTAGTTTTCTGAAAAAGGCTGATAACCTATCTGCCTCTAAAATTACACTTTCATTGTATATTTTTTTTTTTTTTTTTTTGCCCAACCGCAAAAACGTCCATTCTCCATATTGATTAGTACATTCCAAAATAATCCAGAGTAAATTGGGGAAAGCATAGAATTTACAGCACTGATTAGAAATATTTACCATTTAACCAAAGATCGAACCTCTTTTTAACGTCTGCTCAATTAACATTATTTATTTTACTAAGAAACTGGTTAGAAAAACGATTAATTTGAAAAGGTTAAATTCCCAATGAGCTTCCAAAATAAAACTTTAATAATTCAATTTTAGCTCAATTTAAAAGATGTTCATTCTCTAGATTGATCAACACACATTCCAAAATAATGCCTAATAAATTGGAGAAAAACGTATATAATTAGTTCTTATTGGAAATATTCAACTTTTAGCCAATGGAGGAAACTTTCTAATATTTCCTTAATTGATATTATTTATTTTCTAAAATGGTTGGGGAAAGGTTTAATTCTAAGAGGTTGATAACCTAATGAGTCTCTAAAATAACACTTTAATAATTCTATTTTTTAGCTCAATTTAAAAGACGTTCATTCTCTAGATCAAGGATGGCCAAAACGCGGGCCGCATCTGATCCACTGTAAACATTTTTGCGGCCCGCGAGATTCATCACACTTTTATATTCTGGACCCTCATGATACGCGCAATCTTGGAACATTACTGATTCGATGTTTCATTCTTTCACTATCGATGTATATAGCCCAAGTATTATATTATTATGCTGCATAGCTCAAGTATTATCAATGTATCATGTTATGCAAGTAGAGTTATAAAAACAGTGAATTACATTCGATCACATGCACTTGCGTATTGACAATTTAAGGATTTTCTAAAAGAAAATTAGATTCTATGTACTTCAGTCGAGTCAGATGGATAAGTCATGGAAGATGTTTACAGCGATTTTATCAGTTACGAGAAGAAATTGATTTGTTTGTGAATGACAAACAAAGGCCCTTGCCAGAATTAAGAAATGACAAGTGGTTATTGGATTTATGCTTTTTAGTGGATATTGTCAACAAACTCCATGAATTAACTATATCATTGCAAGGAAAAGATAACCTTACAGTCGATACATTTAATCACATCAGAGAATTTCAGAAAAAATTGTTGTTATTTGAATTACTATGGAAAATTAATAATGCTCACCACTTTCCATTGTTGAAAGAATTTAAGAAATCAAAACGTAACAATTATATCTTAACATTTACGTCATAAAAGAAAAATTATTCGATTACAGAAATTAGGCACAGAAAGTTGTCAGCGCTTTTGGTTCAACTCACACCTGCGAATCGTTTTTTTTCTAAATTAATTAAAAAAAATTCCACAAAATAAGTTTGCCAAAGAAAAGTAAAGAACTCCATTAAACAAAAATGAGCAAAAATAAAATCAAATAATCTACCAAAAAACAAAAAAAATTTTTTAAAAACGAAAAACGGGTTTTAATTTTCTAAAAAGCATTGAACAACAAAACAATTAATTATGCACAAAAGCTCCGAATATTTCGGCCCCACATCCGGGAGCCTTTCTCAACGGAAAAAAAAAAAAAAATAAATAAAAAAAAAAAAAAAACAAAATATATTAAATTAAAAAAAAAAAAAATAAAAAAATAAATATAAAAAAAATGAAAAAAGAAATCAAAAAGTAAATAAAAAATAAAAAAAATCACAAATTAATTAAAAACTTACATGCACTGAATGTCTTTCAACTGGCCTCCTCTCAGTATATAAATGGAAATATATTAAATAAACACTTCCATGTAGGCTACTGAATGTCTATATTGATTCTACTCGCCTCCTCCCAGTATATAAATTGAAATATATTAATTAAACACTTCCATGCACTGAATGTCTTTCAACTGGCCTCCTCTCAGTATATAAATTGAAATATATTAAATAAACACTTCCATGTACTGAATGTCTATATTGATTCTACTTGTCTCCACCCAGTATATAAATTGAAATATATTAATTAAACACTTCCATGCACTGAATGTCTTTCAACTGGCCTCCTCTCAGTATATAAATGGAAATATATTAAATAAACACTTCCATGTACTGAATGTCTATATTGATTCTACTCGCCTCCTCCCAGTATATAAATATACTGGAAGGAGGAATATATGTAAATATACTGGAAGGAGGAATATACCAGTATATAACAATTTATATACTGGGAGGAGGCGAGTAGAATCAATATAGACATTCAGTACATGGAAGTGATTAATTAATATATTTCAATTTATATTCTGGGAGGAGGCGAGTATAATCAATATAGACATTCAGTACATGGAAGTGTTTATTTAATATATTTCCATTTATATACTGAGAGGAGGCCAGTTGAAAGACATTCAGTGCATGGAAGTGTTTAATTAATATATTTCAATTTATATACTGGGAGGAGGCGAGTAGAATCAATATAGACATTCAGTAGCCTACATGGAAGTGTTTATTTAATATATTTCCATTTATATACTGAGAGGAGGCCAGTTGAAAGACATTCAGTGCATGGAAGTGTTTAATTAATATGTGAGTTTTGTTCTTATTTATTTATATTTTTCTTTCGTTTTTGCTTTCTGTTCTCTTTATGTGTTTAGTATGTTTTATTGTAATGTAATTTAAGTTGTTTTTTTTTGCTTTATTTATTTATTTTTTTTTCCGTTGAGAAAGGCTCCCGGATGTCGGGCCGAAATATTCGGAGCTTTTGTGCATAATTAATTGTTTTGTAGTTCACTGCTTTTTAGAAAATTAAAACCCGTTTTTCGTGTTTAAAAATTTTTTTTTGTTTTTAATGGAAAAGCAGTGTGGTCTAAGAAATTATATACAAATAATCTACCAACCGTAAAACTACCAAAAATCAGCATCAATAAATAAATGTAACCCAAAACGAGCAGAAACTACAATAAATAACCGAGTCAAACTCAAAACGAGCAGAAATTAACATAAGTTGGGCTCAAAACCCCTATGCCTTCCCAAGGCCAGAACAAAACTTGCAACTTTACTGAAAAAATATAAATGTTATTACTTTTATAACTTTAATCAATCAAATAATATTAACATTTTGATTACTAGATATCAGTATATGTATAATAAACTGACAATGCACATTCATTTGTATTTTTTCAGTAAAGTGAAAATTACGTTCTGGCCTTGGGAAGGCATAGGGGCTTTGATCCCAACATATGTTAATTTTTGCTCGTTTTGAGTTTGACTCGGTTATTTATTGTAATTTCTGTTCTTTTTGGGTTTCATTTATTTATCGATGCTGTTTTGTGTTAGTTTCACGCTTGGTAGATTATTTGCTTTTATTTTTGCTCATTATTTGTTTAATGCAGTTCTTTACTTTTCTTTGGCAAACTTATTTTGTGTAAACAGTTTTTTAATCAATTTCTGTTCGTTTTATATTGACATAATCTTTTCAGGGGAAAAGAAAATAATACTTTAAATCTTTTCGTTTTATAGTTTGGCCTGCTATTTATATGCTAGAGAAAAATTTTCAGCAATTTTCAACAACATACACCCTTTTAAAAATCTGGACACAAATAGTAGTTTTTAATTTAGTTTCATACCTCCTCTAGTTGACCTGAAATGGAAAACTTGATACCAGTTGCAAAAAATCTGTTTACTTTCTTTGATAGCTAGAAATACACTTACGCTATTTTGATTTGGTTAAATTTAAAGAGCAGAAGTAGCCCCGAAAGTTTGAATATAATACCCTCAGGCATTCTTGGGATACTGCTGAGATGCCTTATTTGGAATTAGCATTAACACAGTGCATTTTGGTTTAATCTTAAGGCAACATTTAGTTTTTAAACATAATGGGCAAAGTGGAAGTTGGGGGTGGGAGGGGGATTAGTTGCCCTCCAATCACTTTCGACTATTAAAAAGGACAACAGCCGTTTCTATTTTGAATCGAATGAGCCCTTTTTGAAGTTCCTATGACAACTCCTTCGATACGAAGTGCCCTGGTCTAAACAACAACAACAAAAACAAAAAATAATACATTATACCCAGATCGATCTTTACTATAAAAATGCCAAGCCTTCCAATCACTTTCGACTATTAAAACGCGCACTAGGCCTTTCGATTTCCAATCGAATGAGCCCCTTTTGAGTTTCTACGACAACGCTTTCTATGGACACCTTGTATGCCCCCTGGGCATAAATTGCACCCCTCACCCTAAGGGCTGTTAGGGTGGTTGTCATCCTCTAAGACCTAATTTACAAAACTTTCAAATATTTTAAACAAAACGGTTATCTCAAAATTTTGATTGGATGTGTTTGGGGAAATGGTGGGAGTGAGAGGGGCGTTAGTCGCTCTTCAATCACTTTTAGATATTAAAAATGGCACTAGCCCTTTCAATTTCCAATCAAATGAGCCCTTTTGAAGTTTCTACGACAACACTTTCAATAAAAACCCTTTATGCCCCCAGGGCATAACGTACAACCTTTGCCCTGGGGGCTCTGGGGGGTTTGTCATCCTTAAATACATAATTTCCAGAAGTTTCAAATACGTTGAACAACATGAATATCTATAAACTTAGATTGAATGTTCTTGGCGAAATGGTGGGAGTGAGAGGGGGGTTAATTACTCTTCACTCACTTTCGACTATTAAAAAGGGCAATTTCAATTTCCAATCAAATGAGCCGTTTTTGAAATTTCCACAAAAACTTTCTATGTAAACCTTATGTGCCCCCAGGGCATAACTCACAATCCTTGCCCTGAGGGCTGTGGGGGAGTGTCTTCCTCAAAACATAATTTCTATCTGGAACTCAACTACGCTGAACAAAATGGATATCTCAAAATTTTGATTGGATGTGTTTCGGGAAATGGTGGGCGTGGACGGGGTGTTAGTTGCCTTCCAATCACTTTCGACTATTAAAAAGGGCACAAGCAGCTCCAATTTCCAATTGAATGAGCCCTTTTCGAAGTTTTTACGACACCTTCTTCGATACGAAGAGCCCTGGTCTAAAGAAAAAAAAAAAAATAATACACTGTGCCAACATCGTTCTTCCATAACCTCAGGGCATAACTTAAAACCCGTGCCCTGAGGGTTGTGGGCGAGTGACCTCCTCAAAAACATATTTTCTATCTGGGAATTAACTAAGATGAACAAAATGCCTATCTCAAAAATTTGATTGCATGTATTTGGGGAAATGGTGGGCGTGGAAGGGATATTAGTTGTCTTTCGATCACTTTCAATTCTTTAAAAGGGCACAAGCCACTCCAATTCCTAATTGAATGAGTCCTTTTCGAAATTTCTACGACACCTTCTTCGATACGAAGTGCCCTGGTCTAAAGAAAAAAAAAAAATAAATAACATATTGTGCCAACATCGTTCTTATATGCCCCCAGGGCATAACTTAAAACCCTTGCCCTGAGGGTTGTGGGGGAGTGTCCTCCTCAAAAACGTATTTTCTATGTGGAAATCAACTACACTGAACAAAATGGCTATCTCAAAATTTTGATTGGATGCGTTTGGGGAAATAGTGGGCGTGGAAAGGGTGTTAGTTGCCTTCCAATCACTATCGACTATTGAAAAGGGCACAAGCCAATCCAATTTCGAATGATCCCTTGTCGAAGTTTCTACGACAACTACTTCGATACAAAGTGCCCTGGTATGGAAACAAAAAAAAACATATAAATAAATAATACATTGGGCCAATATCGTTCTTTACTTAGGCAGCGCGATTGCGCTGCCTATGATGAAATTGACCAAACCCAAAAGACGCAAAAAACATAACGGACGTTAACCTTCAACACCAATTACGATGTGCAAATACCCAAATTGAGATCAACTTGCAAAAGTTAAGTGAAAAAGGGCAGAAACAAATATCGCACTAGTGAAATAAATATTTTTCTATGATTTTAATTTTTTTATTTCGTTATTTTTTTTAATATTATATATTTTCTACAATGTGCATTTAGTATCATTATTATTATTATATTATCTACGTTTATTTGTAAAAATAATAGTAAAAAAATTATGAGAATTCATTATTTTTCAATTTGTCACTCCAAAAAATATCTATAATAAGTTTAAATATAATATGGGTATATATAATTTTATATGCGGCCCGCGGAGTTATGATGCATTTCCAAAGTGGCTCGCAAGATAATTTGGGTTGGCCACCCCTGCTCTAGATTAATAACACATATTCCAAAATAATGCTTAATAAATTGAAAAAGACGGGAACATAATTGGATCTTATTGGAAATATTCAACTTTTAGCCAATGGAGGAAAATCTCTAATATCTCCTTAATTGATATTTTTTATTTTCTTAAAAAACTGGTTGGGAAAAGGTTTGATTTTAAAAGGCTGATAACCTAATGAGCCTATAAAATAACACTTTAATAATTCTTTTTAGCTCATATTTAAAACACGTTCATTCCTCTAGATTGATCAACACATATTCCAAAATAGTGCTTAATAATTTGGGAAAAACTTGTATATAATTAGTTCTTATCTTTTAATTTTATTTAATTTAATTTAATATTATTTATTTTATTAAAAAGCTCGTAGGAAAAGGTTTAATTTTAAAAGGCTGATAACTTAATGAGCCTCTAAAATAACACTTTAATAATTCTATTTTTTTCTCAATATAAAAAACGTTCATTCCTCTAGATTGATCAACACATATTCCAAAATAATACTTCATAAATTGGAAAAGTTTATGTAATTAGTTCTTATTGGAAATATTCAACTTTTAGCCAATGGAGGAAACTTTCTAATATTTCCTTACTTGATATTATTAATTTTCTTAAAAACTGGTTGGAAAAAGGTTTAATTTTAAGAGGGTGATAATCTAATGAGTCTCTAAAATAACACTTTAATAATTCAATTTTTTAGCTCAATTTAAAAGACGTTCATTCTCTAGATTGATCAACAGATATTCCAAAATAATGCTTAATAAATTGAAAAAAACGTGCACATAATTAGTTCTTATTGGAAATATTCAATTTTTAGCCAATGGAGGAAACTCTAATATCTCCTTAATTGATATTATTTATTTTCTTAAAAAACTGTTTGAGAAAAAGTTTAATTTTAAAAGGCTGATAAGCTAATGAGCCTCTAAAATAATACTTCAATAATTCAATTTTTTAGATAAATTTAAAAGAAGTTCATTCTCTAGATTAATCAACGCATATTACAATTAAATTTAAAAAAAACAAGTTTTTTCAACTGAAAGTAAGGAGCAATATTAAAACTTAAAACAAACAGAAATTTTTACGTATATGAGGGGCTTTGCTCTACCTCAAAACATCGCTCTTTACGCTTAAGTTTTTTAGTACTTATAAAAAAAGCTTCCTATTGTTCAAATTAAACAAACATGGTGTTTCAGGAGTTGTTCTTAAAGAATTGGGACAAAATTCAAACTTTATCATAAAGAGCGAGGTGTTGAGGAAGAACAACCCCCCTCATATACATATTGCCCTTACTTATACGTATGAGCAAATTTTGTAACTTAAAGACCTTTCCCCAGTGACTGTGGGAGGGGGGTCATGATATCTCAAAAGGCATACTTATTCGGCTTTTCAACTATGCTGAACAAACTGGCTACCTAAAAATTTTAATCGGACGATTTTGAGAAATGGGAGGGGGCCTAGGTGCCCTCCGATTTTTTGTCACTTAAAAAGGGCACTAGAAGTTTTAATTTCGTTCCAATAAGCCCTCTTCCGATATTCTAGGACCAGTGGGCTGATACAATAACCACTGAAAAAAAAACACGCATCCGTGATTTTTCTTCTGGCTAAAAATACAAAATTCCACATTTTTGCAGACAGGAGCTTGAAACCTCTATAATAAGGTTCTCTGATACGCTGAATCTAATGGTGTGATTTTTACTAAGATTCTATGACTTTTAGGGGGTGTTTCCTCCTTTTTTCAAAAATAAGGCAAATTTTCTCAGGCTCTTATCCTTTAATGGGCGAAACTAAACTTAATGAAAGTTTTATATTTGAAATCAGCACAAAAAGCCAATTCTTTTGATATATCTATTGGTATCAAAACTCCGTTTTTTAGAGTTTCGGTTGCTATTGAGCCAGGTCGCTCCTTACTTACAGTTCGTTTACCACGAACTGTTCGAAATAATGCTTAATAAATTGAAAAAAAACTTATTATATTATTTTTTATTGGGAATATTCAACTTTTAGCCAATCGAGGAAACTCTCTAACATATCTTTGATTTAAATTATTTATTTTCTTAAAAAACTGGTTGGGAAAAGGTTTAACTTTAAAAGGCTGATAACCCGTGATAATCTATTGCTCTAAAATAACACTTTAATAATTCAAGTTCTTAGCTTAATTTAAAAGACGTTCATTCTCAAGATTGATCAACCCACATTGCAAAATAATGCTTAATAAATTAGAAAAAAAACTTACATAAAAATAGCTGTTATTGGAAATATTCAACTTTTAGCCAATGGAGGAAACTCTCTAACATCTGCTCAATTGATATTATTTATTTTCTTAAAAACCTGGTTGGGAAAAGGTTTAATTTTAAAGGGCTGATAATTTTTTGGTTGATAAAATGCATTGCAAAATAATATTTAGTAAACCTGAAAAAAGAAAACTTTTATATAATTAGTTCTGATTGGAAAAAAATTCAACATTTAGTCATGGGCGTAACCTCTTTAATATATTCAGTATTTATTTTCTTAAGAAATTAGATGGATAAAAAGCTTCGTTTGAAACCTAGTATTAATTAGCTTAATGTGCCTCGGAATAAAGTTTAATTTTTTACTCAACTAGAGAAATCTTTTTCACAAGAAAAACTTCCATCCACAGTAAAACAGCCAACTTTCTAATTATAAATTCAGGACAAGAAGAGAGGAGGGAAAGTTGAAAGCACTTCACACCATAATACATCTATTTAAGATTAGAATCAGAGCCAGGAAACATTTGGAAAACAAAAGGGTCTACTTACCAGGGCCTGAATTTCAAAGCAAGCAAGGGAAAATAAAATCTTATAAACAAAGTTATAATGATACAATTATATCTCTAAAAAAAAAAAAAAAAAGCATGAAGGACACAAAAAAAAAGTTATGAATAGAGGTTAGTATTGAAGCTTTTGCTGAAAGGAAAGTCTATGCGCTAATGCAGGTTGTAGACCAGAGAGTACGAAAAACTCAAATTCGCCACCAAGGTAAAACAATCAACGCTATCTAGCCTTACCCAGCGCTAGATAGCGTAATAACGTTAACTAGTTAACATAACATTAATTATAACGTTAACATAACATTAATCAACGTTAATATAACGTTAATTAGATAGCGTCATAATGTTAATCATAGCGTTAATTGCAAAAACCAAAACAAAATGCTACCTTCTGTCTATTTTTGTATATATTCTTTTATCTTTAGCTTTACGTAAGGTTGAAAATTAAAGAACACATCTTTCCAAAAAGGCACAACAAGTGTTTTCGTGTAGATTATTTTAAAAATTAGTCTTTGTCCTGTGCATTGACCTTACCTTAACTGTTTTATGCTCAATATCATTTTTTTTTAGTGGAGGTTGCCACTTAGTTGTCAGTTTCTCATACCCATCATGACGTATGAAAAGACAAATCCTACAGAATTTCAAGGTGTTCTTATGCCTAGGTGTTAACTTGAAAGAGACTGGCGGTCAGACCCAGCAAAGCAAAAGCTGAATGGATAGCTGAAAATTCTAAAAACGGCTTGAAAGCATTTGACAGGAATTTTAAATTTTAACCGTCAATATGTTGGGATCATATCAGTCTGACGGGACTAAGCCAAACTTTATCCCTAATACACATAAAAATAAACACACCCATGGTACATATTTGTAAATTCTGTCAGTAAAAAAAAACTACAAAAATGATCAAAAAAAAGAAAGGTCTGAAAACTTAAGTTTCGTTAAAATATACGATTAGGTGCTTATAATTTGCATCTATGCTTTTAGGTCAAACTGAAAACTGGAAAATTAAATAAACTGAAATATAATATAAATAAAATCAATAAACTAAAGTGTAAATAAAAAACGAAACCTACACAGTAATATAATAATTTAGCATTCTTAACTTCTTTTAAATTTCAAGAGTAAAATTTGAAACAAAATTTACCGAATTAGAAGGATTTGAAATTTTGGAAGTTATTACTTACAACGGAAAGTTGTCATTGATCTTCTTTCTTTTATTTCTTCCTTCTTTAAGGTTTAAGGATTAATTAAAGTGCTTTTTAATTTCATTGGTTGGTATATGTGACATATTTCCGTAGTTTATGATGAAAAGTCATTATTAAAAACGTCATTATTGAAACTGTCATATATGACATATATATGACATTATGTGACATATTTTCGAACGTCGATCATGTTGTTCCATATTTCTGGACAGAAAAATAGGCCCATCTCTTTAGAACTAGGTTAACTAATATTGAGGGACACATATGACAGATGCAATTCTGGAGAGACAAATAATTCTACCTTTTTTTAAAACCTGATTTGTTCTTTCGTCAGAAGTAAGTGAAGGGGACGAAAAAGTTTTGACCAATTTTAGCAATTTCTCAATTCTTCTATGGGTGTTAACCTGCGTATTTGATAAAATGTGTCTTTATATGAATGCATATACTTATATTGTGAACAAATTGTGGCTCCTTTAAAAAGAACAAAAAAGTAAAGAAAAAAAAGTTTTAAGAAATGTTTTTTTTACACGCAATTTCTCAATTCCCCTATGGGTGTTAACCTGCCTATTGTTTATAAAATGTATCTTTAAATGAATGAATATATTTATATTGTGAAAAAATTATGGCTCTTCTGTCTCTAAAAATTATAATCTAGAGCAGTAATGGAACCTTTCTTCAAAAGTCTGACATTGGCGGGATTCAAATCCATGGTAAACTATGCGGCAGTTTGGCACCGGTACTCTACCACTAAGAATTAATTTTATTATGCGCTTAGACACTTATGCGTTATGCGTTAAACGGCATTCAACGCTAGATACAGTCTATGATCGTGCCCAAAAATGAAAAAAGCGTGCCCAAATATTCAAGACAGGGTTCGACCACTACCAATCTACGCGAAGGATAGATTCAGACTCGATCCAAGACACATTCTGCCATCTGAATGCCATTTTAAGGTAAACCGTATATATCGGTTTAAGGAAAACCGGTATAAACCGGTTTAAGCTAAACCGATAACGCACAATTTTTACTTAGCATGGAATATCTTTTTCCTTGCTTATTTTGCTGGGAAGATGCAAGATGTCTGCATCTGAGCTGCTAGTTGTTAGATAAACTGAAATATAAATGAATCAAACATAAGTTTACACAGTAGCATAACAATTTAGTATTCCTGCATTTTTTAAATTACAAGAATAAGGTTTGAAACACCATTTCCCGACTTGGCAGGATTTTAACTGTGTAAGTTATTACTCACAACGGAAAATCGCCATTGCTCTTCTTTCTTTATTCAGATTCGACTTTAAGTCACAAAATGATTGTACGCTTACATTCTACGCTACAAAGTTAAACACGAGCACTACATTAATTAGGAGATATTTAATTATGTTTGGTTTAATGTTTATTAAATATTTCGATCAGTACTTCATCATAAATTCCGGTGCATCTTGACACAATCGGGCTGAATAATAGGCCAAAAACAATTCAATGCATTTTTATAGGTAAATCCTTGGTATTTTTAATTAATTATAATATAAGAATGCCTATGTAAAAATACTGGGATTAAAAACTTTCAGTGTGAGAAAATTATTGGCGGATATTTAGGTATGACATCTGAAAATGATAAAAACTATTCCAAGTTTTAAGGTTCCTTCGGTGTAGTCTATTTTATTTCAAGCTCAGCACAAGTCTAATCATCTAGAGCCCCAAATGCAATAATTATAGCGATTAACCTGGTCATTGACAAAAAACGTCACTTCACTAAATGAACAATGAAAGAGCTAATTAAAAGCTTCAAAATTATTGATACTCTTTGACCATAAAACTGGCAAATCTTGTACAAACTATTGTCGAGCAAAAGCAAAACCTGTCGACGGTTTTAATTCGCCATAGCAGCTGAATCATTGTCCAGAAAATTTGTATGGTAGCTTTCAGCGTACTTAGTACTAAACATCTACGAGCAATGAAAACGTAAAAGATCTGCACACCATCTACACATTTATTTCTGCTTCCTTTTAATCTAGGCCCTATTACCCATAGACTAGTATAGGCTACAGTCCAAGGACCCGTATGCTTGCTGACAAAATTATAGTTTTAAATGATCAAAATAATTTAGAATTTTACATAACCAATTATTCATTTGGCTTAATATGAAACTTTTATTTAACCGAATAATTCAATTAGTTTAGAGTGAAAATCTTGATTCAAATAAATAGACCCAGAAAGGTAACAATCCAATAAAAAAAAGACCCAATCTCAATGCCTAATCATATTCAATCAGGGAAGCTGGGCTTAGTGTAAAGCTGCATTTCTTCGAATTTCACATTATAACTTGTTTTTTTTAGATAAAATTAATTATAATGATTGGCATTGAGTCATTTAAGAGGCTTCCTAAAATAATTCCTGATTAGCCAGGCGCTGAAAGGAGCAGGTTATAACAGGTCTATATGTACGTGACTAGGGAGGAGGGGCCTCAGGTACAGGCCCCCCTCCCTTTGAGTCGTCCAATAACATAGACTAAAAGTCCTTGCATGGTTCTGCAAATAAAATGGAGCAATATGTCGACAGTAAGTTCAATGCTTTACGAAAAGCTAAATCGAAATTTCTAATTCAAAGCTAAAGATAAATTTTCTTAAATTTCAAGAACTTGATTTGTTAATAAAAGTAAGTTCCCAAAGGGTAAATAGAACCGTTTTTTCTCAGTATTTTTAGTATTTTTATTTTATCGCTTAAGGTTACTTTAAAAAGATAGCGTCAGAGAAATAAGATAGAGTGAAAACTCGGAAACTGTTTTATATTTCCACAACTATGCAAAAACAAAACTAAGATTTAATAAGCAGAACTAGGTTGGTCAATCATAACAATGTAACATGCTAAAAATATAGAATAAAAACAATCAGCGTCATCTATTCCACTATAATTAAGCAGTATATCATGCTAACAGGCAAGTGAAGGTGCTTGGCACAGTAGATAAATACAATTTAAATATAAAGTATTATTGATGTATTTTATATTAGAAAAAATATAAAAAGTTTATATCTATAAAACAGATACAAATTAAAATGACGTAAACGGTAAAAACCAAAAAATATATATTTTTATACGTAAAATGTATTTTAGCAACGTTTTCATACAGTCCATTAGTGTTTATATGACCACGACTTGATTGACATAACTCGGCCGAAAAAACCGATTCTAACCTGTCAGTCAAGACGCATGTCGACAGGACCCTGCAGACAGGCTCTCGCTGGGACATAAAGGCCTCCACAATGCATGCTAAATGCAGCAAGGACTCGACATGTGGGGATTGGGTAGCATAACATATTGTCTAGAAAAAGAGGCTTACTTTAAAGATTCAAATGGCATTTATATAAGTTTGATAGCAAAAAATTATTTTTTAAACAATGGATAGTGATTGTACTCCTGCCCCAAATAAGGCTCTTTCGGTACGGATATATCCACAGTCTTATATAAAATCAAACAAATTTGCTGTTAAGGGGAATTTTCAGGAAATACAGAAATCTCGTTTTCAGGAGATTTGCTGCACATCTTGTCATCGTTGAAATAATACATTTTCTTCTACTAATAGCAATGCTTGACCCATATGGAAAAGCATTACCATCAATTTTCTTAGTTGTTATACTTTTTCTGACTTTTTTTTTCGGTCATTTTGATTCGATTCCATTTAGAGGGTCTTTACACTAGGCTTTAATAGGAAATGGGACATTTGCCTTCGTTACGTAGCTGCACCAACGAGGACAGGCACGTACGGAGAGTTAGAGTTGGAGAGGAGGTCTTCTGGGCTGAGCCCCTGAAATTTTTTAATTTAACGATATTTCACGAATCTCTCTATACATTTTTTATTTTTCGTATAATTCGTATGTATACATCAGCAGTCAATATATTAAATGTTGAAATTATATATTACTAACAACTAACTGCAACACCAAGCCCCCTGATGACAACACATCTACGCATGCTCCTCCTCCATTCCAATCTATTCACAACCTCCTCTTTATACTCTCCCAAGAAGTTCCCATTCCCCTTAAATCTTTCCTTACGACATCCTCCCATCCTATTCAGGGAAGACCTGTTTTTTGTTTTGCCCTAGATGGTTGGCCGACAAGGACGATCTTTGGCAATCTATCATCCTTCATCCGCAAAACGTGTCCTAGCCATCTCAACCTTTATGTTATTACAGCCATAGAAAGCGGAATTGAATGACAGTTTACGAACAGATTACTGTTTGAAATACGGTCAGTCAGACGGGAGCCCAAAACAATCGGTAGTCAATATCTCTTGAGAAGATCTAACAAATCATCCCCCATTTTTCGGAGCGTCCGCGCTTCAGACGCACACATGCCCACAGTCATCACTGTAGCTTCTAATATTCTAATTTCGGTTCCCAGACTTATCTTTCTATCCTTCCAACTTTTTTCAACTGTGAAAAAACACCCTGAGCCTTGGCTATTCTACTTTTGTCATCTTCACTTCTCTTACCATCTTGGTTCGCAGACTCTTCCTATTCTTCCAAACTTTTACCAGCTGGGAAAGAAACAGCATGACTGCGTGAATTGATTAAATATGGCTCAGAGAGCGACTAAGTTAATGGCAATAGGCAATAAGAGCCAATACACCAGTTACAATTTATTACCTATCGTAAGTTTCAGTAGAAAAATACGAAAAAATATTTAATTTGCAGCCCGTAAGATTTGTCTTTCAGTCCTCTTCAATGTTTCATTATTTTCCTTGCTATTTTCACCCATTTTTACTTGTTGCCGTTCTTGAATTTTCATTTTGCTTTCTTAATTCTTTCCTTTTTACTTCATTATTAGTCAACTAGGGTATTTATCCTTTTATTTTTCTTTTTATCTCTGACTTCCTTTAAAACTATTCTTAATATTCTTGTCTGATTTTTTGGATTATTTCCTATTTGTTTTTAGCATTATATTATATTTTATTTTCGCACGTCACACAAACCTGGTGTCTAATAATAATACGTTATTTTGTTTTTACGTATTTTTATTGCAATCAGAATTGACTCGAGGTAAACATTCATTTCGAAAGAAATTATACATTTTTACAACCCAATTCACAACTATTGAGGCAATGAAACTTACAAATATAAAAATATACAAATAAAATGCTAAATTTAGAAGCTATAAAACGTGCAGAGGATGAAAATTTTGCTAAATAGGTATTTCTAAGCAAAGGAGATCCTATATTAAATTTGAAAAAAATTATTTTCCAGCAATGAAGATTTTGCGCATCTTTAACAAGTAGCTTTCAATAACAAAAATACTTATCATGCAGATATTCGTGCGAAATCGATTTTATTGGCCATTCAGATAAGCCTTATATATTCAAATTTTGTGCAAAAAAAGGCAAAACTGTAAGAAAGTATAAGAATTTGGCCGTGCGGGTGTATGTATCAGGTATGTGCCACGCACCTTCACCCTCCTTACTGCTTCTTCAACCATGCTCTTCTTCGATCTTAAAGGTGCAGCAAGCGTCGCATCATCCGCATATTCATCAATCTCCAAAGAACCGAGGTATCGAAGGTGAAAAGTGGTGCCCGAAATCAGTTGTGATTCCGGGTCTGGGTTTGGAGTAGGAACACGAACTAATAGTGGACTATGACCTATCTGTTCTAGACTATCTGTTTTATCTATTTCAAGGGGTAGGCTGGGGGACTGAAATGAAAAATTCTAATGGTAGTCTAATGCACACTCTTTAACTTACTAATTAGCAACTAAACACTAAGCTTCTATCATGCTTTTTCCTTTAAATGAATAATAAAAAAATAAAAATAAAAAAGGGACTGAAAATGAGGATCAAAACTTACTTTTTATAAAATATAAGCATCAAGTGCATAGTAATTGATAGAGGCATATACATCAGAATTTAAGTTTCGGGAGCCATATTTCACAGGGGGTAAGAGGGATCCGTCAAATAACAAAAACAATTAAAATATATGAAATCACATAAACAATTGGTAAAAAAAAAATATCTTGGAGGGCTGGTACAACCCCCCCCCCCGCATACGTGCCTGAACTGATACAACCACTTCCTTACACTGAACTGAAACTCTGACAAGATTCGGATGGGGGATTGTAGTTACGTTTCCTTTTCCCAACTACTAATGGTAAAATCTGGAGAAATCAGTAGTAGTAATTTCATTCACTGATTGAAGACCTACTGATTACTTCACCATACATAAGCTCTAGTTCACCCCTAGCTTTAATAATAAAATAAAAAACCACATAAAAAGCTAAGTTTGTATATTAAAAAAATGAATAAAACAAGAAATATCATAAAATAAATAGAATTCAGAATAAATAAAAATGAAAATAATGCATAGAATAGAATAGGCCACAAGACTAGGCTGCTACACAAATTCTGAATGCAGCGACAGCTGCTGCAACCTAGTAAGTAACAAACCACACCCCATGGTAACGGCTAATTTAAAAAAATGTATTTTCCAAAAAATAATCTAGTGAATATATTTTTCAAATTAATTATCAGTCTAACATGAGAGCTCTTAATGGACCCGACTCCGTTACGTTTTATAACCAGAATTGTTTTCGAGCATTTGGAAAAATAGACTGAAACTCACAAAAAAAAAAAAAAAAACTCAAGAGATTGTGTTCAGGAAATTATTTGAAATGCGGATGAAATCGGTCTCTTAGGCATCGTTACAGACACAATGTTGGCACGTGCAACTGAGCCATATTATCAACTTAACCAATAAAATAAGGGGTTGGTAAGAACTTTCAATATTTGTTCGTAAGATGAGTAATTCAGTTTTACTGGAACCACTCTAGCATGCTCACTTTCTTGATGCCAGATCTGGTGTGGATATAAGCAACGTTGGGGGTCATCTATTGGGTGGGTAGGGCGAGAAGCTGCTAGACCATCTTTGGATCCATCCACATATAGTCTCATTTATCTATCATTGGATGCTCAGTTGTCTTGATGCCAGATCTGGACCGGATAGAAGCTTTTTTTTTTGGTGGGGGTCATCTATTGAATGGGTAGGGCTAGAAGACTGATATACTCTTCTTTGATCCATCTTATAAAGAAAATTGTTTAATGTAAACTGAGTCCCAGATAAGCAGATTTTCAACTCTGTGGCACCTTGACATAGGCAGACATAGCTACCTCCTGAGCAGACTACTTGAACCACTCTAGTCTGCTTACTTATCTTGATGCCAAATATGGTGCAAATAGAATCCATTTTGGGGTCATATAAGGAATGAGTAGGGTTGAAAGGCTGTTAGACTCTCTTTCGGTTCATCTTATAAAGAAAATCGTTTGAAGTGAACAGAGCAGCAGAAAAAAAACTGGTTTTCAACTCAGTGGCTCCTTTGACATATATAGAGCCCCCTCCTGAGCAGACTACATGAACCACACTAGCCTGCTCACTCACTTTCTTACCAAATCTGGTAAGAAATTTAGTGATCTTCAATAATCTAGTGATTGATGTGCTGATTTAGTGATTTGTGTTTGTTCTATCAATATAAAAAATCACTATAAATAGTAATAAATCACTAGGGGTGGCAACCCCCTATACCTAACATTAAAACATCAAACTCAAAATAACTTGCTTTAATCATTTCCTGATTTTAAGAAAAATACAGTAATTTAGGGTCAAAAGTGAGGAGTAGGCCCTCATTAATGCGGCAGATCCCACTAATTTATGGGGAGAAAAGGATTTACACTAAAAAGTTTATAACTGACAGAGATAAAATGCTAAAAGACAACTTTTCCCCAAAACACGTAAAGAGCATCGTTAAAGCTCAAAACTAGCAAACATTAGCCATAACAAGGGGCTGTTAATCTGCACTCAAAGGGCTGCCAGTGCTTAGGTAAAAATTTAATACAACGAAACCAATCCCTAATTGGTAATCCAAAAATTGCCAAAAATTGCTTTCACATTTTCGAATAATAGAAGCATTTTCAACTTTTCAGCGAACATGTCTTTTATATTCAGTACCTAGAAGTTAAAGCATCAAATTTGATGAGTTGCAACTAAGTTTACCACTGTAATTTCTTTTTTTAAAGATTCTATTATGTAACTTCAAATTCTGTATTTCTTATTTACTTCATCAAATAGTTTACGGAAACAAAATGTGAGTAAAGAGCAACCAATAGCGATAGTCACTGAAAATAAAAAAATTGGAATTTGATTATACATAGAAATAATTTGCTTTTGCTGGTTATTCCAAATATATGAAATTAATTAAGCTAAAATTTACTCATTCAAAATTATTAGTGTGGTCGCTTGCGGCAGGATCAGACATTTTCTGTCTCACCTGTTATCTGGAATTCAGGTGTTTCGTTGGAATTAGTTTAACCATAAGCTCCCAGGGTTCACAGAGCTGAGCTTACAAAGTCATACCGCAGCTCCCACCCAATGCCAAAAGATTGGCGACAGTAAGATCAGAACCCCCGTCGCTAAGCATATAGAATTACAAGTTCAGCGCGGCATCCAGTCGGCCAAGGTGGCTCAGTTCTATTAGTATAAAAAAAGTAACGACATTTTTGAAAAAAGAAGCAAAACATTGCCCAAAATTGTTGCAATTTCGATGAAAATTACACCATAAAATTCATCTTTTTGAGAAGATAAATTGAATAAAAAGAACAGGCTCTTTTAAAAGAAAGTATAGAGCGACATTAAAAAGTTAAGACGAACGAAAGTATAGAGCGACATTAAAAGGTTAAGAAGAACCCAAAAAGTTTTAAATGTCGGTTTTTATTTTCTTTGAAAATCAATTGTCTTTAAAGTCAATTTCACAAGAGACAAGGAAAACATCAACAAAAAAAGAAAATAATTGAATCCAAGTCCCATTTGGTTGCTATAGTAATGAAACTGAAACTTTGGAATCAAATATTCATTAAGATCCGAATAAAGGAAAAACTAGTCTCTGTCAATCTTAAATGTCAATTTTGGTCCTAATGGGCGAACCTCGTACTTCAACTTTACATAAGAGGTGATAAACTTGTCAACTTATCTTGTAACTATCAAATTCACCAGTCAAATAAAAAAACACATTAGAAAAAAAACGTATCCTTGGATGCCCTACGGATGCCCAACAAGTGAAAATGACATCATTTTTATAAAATCCCAAAAAAAGCTTATGTCAGCTTTACCTCTCACTCAGACTAACTGTCTTGGATTTTTCTTCAATTAGCCATAGCTTGATGGCAACTTGATGTTAATTCAAAAAAAAAAAATTAAATAAAGACTAAATCAAGTCGCCATCAAGCCATGGTACTTGGCGTTTGTTTTACCGAGCATTTTTTTACCGAAAGTTTTTTTGTCGTTGCTACTCTAGCGCTTACATAATAAGCGGTAGACATTCTACCGACACAACATCAGTCGATAATAGATCTGACCTAAGAATCTATTTTCATTAACAATTAATGTTAATCAATAATTGAACAATGAACAAAATCCTAGTATTGTGGTAGAGATACAAAAGATTGGTCAAATTTAAAAGCTCTTAACTAGATTAAATAAAAAAACAAGTTTTTTCAACTGAAAGTAAGGAGCAACATTAAAACTTAAAATGAACAGAAATTATTACGTATATAAAGGGGGTTTCCCCCTCCTCAACGCCTCGCTCTTTACTCTAAAGTTTTTTAGTACTTTTAAAAAAGCATCTTATTGTTCTAATTAAATGGCCCTTGTGTTTCAGGAGTCATTATTAAAGAATTGAAGCAGGAGGCGTCTGAAGCAAGCTAGAATCACTTTGTTACCTCCCAATAAGCAAAAACTGGTTTTGCTTCTTCCATTGATGTAATTCTTGAGGTAATTTGGATTTTTCAAAGCGGTTGTATATCAAGCAGGTGAAAATTCCGGACAAACTATTTCGTGTTTGTTAAATGAACAAAGCCTTAATGTATGTCCATTGAAAATAATTGAAAAAACGAAAAGTTTGCATCTCCCTACACATTGGAAAATACATTGTATGCCCCCCCTCTTTTCGTATGAATGTATTGCAAGTAGAGGCACTGGGGGAGGGGGCAGTTAAACAACAAGCTATTCTGAAAACCAAAGGGTAGAAATTATCTTAATGTAAGTGGATTTAAATTTTGTTAAAACAGTACTTAATTTAGGACACATGAATTAGATGAACACTCATTTATTTATGTATGATAAATAGGCTTTGACTTGTTAAGGATCGAAGGCAGAGTCTAATTTGGGGCCAACCCCCGACACTTCAAACTTTCTTGAATTTGTCTGTACTTCCTAATCAAATTATCTAGCATTTTTTTTTACAATTACATTCTCCTTTCCCAGGAAAAAAAAATCATTTATTACTTCCTATTTTTTTTTATGATACATTCTGTGCAAACAAACTCTCATCACGAGTGGTCATTAGAAAAAAACAAAAAACGCCAAGTGTGTAAGCATAGTTCCAAAGGCTGGCATCTCAGCGTAAGGGTTAAAATAAAGGTTCGTTTATTTTGCCGTTTGTTTATTGTGGTGACAGTGACGGCTGCATTGCCGCCATCGTTATTTTTTTTTTTAATGAGCGTTTCTTTACCGCCCAATGTGCGAGTCACAATACATTCCTATATTAAGAACCGGTCGGTAAAAAACATCAAGTGTTGTTGGGACTTTTAGGATAGTATTGCGATTTAGAATAGCTTTTCAAAACTAGAATAGTTTTCAGAATAGCTTCTAATTTACCTGCCCCCCCCATGCCTTTAAGTGTAATAAATTTATACGAATATAGGGAGAGGGGTGGGCATACAATGTATTTTTCAATGTGTAGGAGCGTAAAAATTTGTCGTTTTTTTAATTATTTTCAATGAAAATACAAAACGGATTGGTTGAATGAACAAATACAAAATAATTAGTTCTAAACGTGTTTATGCTTAACAAGTAACTGCTTCAAAAATCCAACTTACCTCAAGAATTACATCAACTGAAGAAGAAAAACCGGTTTTTGCTACGCGGGAGGTGGGAAATTGATTCATCTTGCTTCAGGCGACTCCTATTTCATTCGATAAATGCCCTGTCTCCATTTAAATTACAAAAAGATTTAATTGCAAATCAGGTTAAGAACTATTAAGTTTTACCTATCTTTAACATCTCAGCCACAATACAAGGAATTTTTCATTGTTCGACTACTGATTAATTGTTAATTAAAATTGATTGTTAGGTCAGATCTCTGATCGACTGATGTTACATCGATAGAATGTTTACCGCCCAGTGTGTAAGCGCTAGAGTACCAACAGACGCTCAGTATAAAATACACCAAGTGTGTTTCGGGCCAAAGGAGAGAGATTGGTCTCCTTTTATTTGGACTCTTTCCTGAAGTGAGTTGGAGCCTTTTAAAAATTGAATAGCACCTATGCCTCGGGAAAAAAGATTAGGACACATCAAAAGCTAAAACTATTAAAGAAATTGGATAATGAATTGCTCAAAACACGTCCTTTATATTAAAAAAGGAAGAAAAGGAAAGAACGAAAGAAGTTTACGTAGAATTTGTCCAAGATATCGCCATCTTCATTGTCTCATAACGGAGTTAGGTTTACCTAAGCTAGGATACCACTTATCTCCTTTTGTACCAGACTGGGCATTAAAGTCTCCTAATAAAATACTGTGTTTCTACTTGGGATCTGGTCTATTTGTTCCTGTAACTTCATGTAAAATTAATGTGAGCTGCTATTGTCTCCTTCAGTCGGTTCTACAAGAGCATATATCCTTATGACAGATACCTTGCCCTTTTTTGTCGTAAAGAGAGGAATTGAAATTCTATAATTAATAACTTCCCAATCCAAGCAATCGTTAAACTATCTACTCAAGAGAAAAATAAACGTTATTTTAACGACATTTAGATTCAAGTCGTATTAGGCCTATCGTTAGATTAACTTCTCTTCTTTTTTTTTCGTTCTCCATCTCCTTTCCTTTAATTAGGGGAAAGCTAGAGTAGCCAATTTCAAGTAATTAATTTAAAAAACTTTTTCCACAAAATAAGTTTTTCAAAGAAAAGTAAAGAACTCCATTAAACAAAAAATGAGCAAAAATAAAATCAAATAATCTACCAAGCGTGAAACTACCGCAAATCAGCATTGATAAATAAATGAAACCCAAAACGAACAGAAGTTACAATAAATAACCGAGTCAAACTCAAAACGAGCAGAAATTAACATAAATTGGGCGCAAAACCCCTATGTCTTCCCAAGGCCAGAACAAAATTTGCACTTTACTGGAAAAATATAAATGTTTCTACTTTTGTCACTTTACTATATCAAACTATATTAACATTTTGATTACTAAATATCAGTATGTGTATATTAAACTGACAATGCACATTCATTTGTATTTTTACAAAGACGACCCCTTCCATATAAAGTGCCCTGCTCTAAAGGAAAAAAAATAATACATAGTACACTGCGCCAACATCGTTCTTGTATGCCCCCATGGTATAACTTAAAACCGTTGCCTCGAGGGCTGTGGGTGAGTGTCCTCCACAAAAATCTATTTTCTATGTGGGAATCGACTACGCTGAACAAAATGGCTATTTTAAAATCTTGATTGGATGTGTTTGGGGTGTGATGATGGGTGGTTGATGGGCGTGGGGGGGCTAGTTGCCCTCCAAACACTTTCGACTATTAAAAAGGGCACTAGCCACTCCAATTTCCAATCGCATGAGCCCTTTTCGAAGTTTCTACGACAACTCCTTCGATACGAGGTGCCTGACTGAATAAGAAGAAAAAAAACACAGTGTGCCCACATCGTTCTTTACATAGGCAGTGCTAGCGCGCTGCCTATGATAATCAATCCTTCATTCTTTTCTCCATTATTTTGGCGCATACTTTATACTTGCAATTAAACGCTAGCTATGTTCGACTTTTTACAACTGAGAATTTGGCATAAAACTTCCTTCTAGCTTCCCTTAGGAGATAAAAAAGCCCTATTTAGACTTTCTAGCGCTAAAGTATATCCTGAAAAAGAACCATAGGAAGTAATATATTACTAAAGTGTCTGCCGATAGCCATATTACGAATAATTGGTTTGTGGTCGGGACTTTTAGTCGAAACTGTTTAAAGGAATTTTGAGATTATTAAGTTTCCCCAAAGTTTCCTGTTGGATGTTATGATTGGAAGCGGTAAATACAATTGTTGGCCGTTGAATGCTTCCTTCGATAATCAAATGGTAAAAAGTTGTGAATAAACAAAGGGAAACATATCCTTTGATATTCTGAAATTTTCCTTTTCTGAAAAGCCTCCTTAATAATGTTCTAAATTCAACTAAAGAAAGTGATGTATTATCTCAAATATATGGAGACATCCATATTACTTATAATTGATTTGTGGTTTGGACTTTTAGGGGAAAGCGTTGAAGAGAATTTGAGATTATCAAGTTTCCCCAAAGTTTCCTTTTGAATACTACGATTGGAAGTGGTAAACAGAAGTGTAATTGGTTGAATGGTTTACGCTTTCTTTGAAGCTTAAACGTTAAAAAGTTCAAATTAAAAAAAAAGAAAAGTTCCGCTCAATGGTTTGAACTTTTTTTGAAAAGCCTTCTTTAATTGTCAATTTCAACCGTGATGATACGTAACCTATTCCAAAATAAAAACAGGATACAAAAATATTAACAGCTATTAGGCTACTAAAATCTAAAATGAATTGAAATAAAGTAAAATAACAAGTTGCTAAAAATGGTTAAGTGAGAAAATACAAAATGGGATATTTAAACGATACAGTTGCTCTATTGGGCCGAGTCGCTCACTACATACAGTTCGATACAAAGAACTGTTTGACAAATAAAAAAAAAGTATAAAAACATAAAAAAAATAAGATGTAAAAACAAAGGATATATAAATATTAGTAACTAATAGGCTATTAAAACATGACATGAAATTAAATAAAGTAAAATAAAAAGATACTAAAAATAATAAAGTTAAATTTAAACAGTTCAGGAACCTGTCAGTTTCCATGATCTTCTTGGGTTAGGTTTCTTAATGTCCTTGTCTTTGAAGGCAGTGTTGCATCTGTAAAGTTTTGTTTTTTCTGGCCAATTTGTTTATTATACAGTAAACTGATAATTGCTGAACATATCGGTAAATTACCGAGCAATTAATAGTGTCGGGAAACCTGGTGTAAAATAAAACACTGGTTGAAATACCATTTTATTCTTTTCTGTCTTCTGGAAAACGCTAAAGCAGTTGCTTTAAATACTTTGAATCTTCCATTCTTCTCATTTTTGTTTTACTTATTTTCTTTTGAAAAATTTTCCCCTCTCAGCTCTAAAATAAATGAAAAATAGTCTTTGTCGAAAAAAGAACTTGCTTTCAAATATAACATCCTATGATTTTTGAAAAGGAGAAGTAGTTAGTGATTTTAGGATAACTTTAGAAATTGTTTTTTATTTTATTTTATTTTTTTTATTTATTTTTTTATTTACCAGAAACTTCACAAACTTCCAAGGATCTATTCTTCGTTTCATTATTATCTTCGTTTCATTATTATTATTATTCATTATTCTTATTCGTTTCACAATCCTCATACCGGTAAAAAAAATTCGAATTTTCATCCCTGACTGTTATCAAGCTACAAAACACCTATCCTAAAAAAAGAGACAATAATAAAAAAAAACTGCAAAAACAGTAGTGTAACTCTGCGAGATAATTGACATGTTTGCCGTCAGATACTGACATGGTATACAGAAATACACTGTTGCAAACTTCAATTCCAAAAATCAACAACCTTCAAAACAAAAATTAGACAAAACAAGTAGACATAGAGAATTACCGAACTAGCTTAAAACCTTAGTCTTTTTAAGAAAGAAGAATAAAAAATACCTTTATTCTAGAAACAGCTTCTTCAGCTTGCATCATTCTAGTAGCTTTACTCGGTTGACCTTCACAAACTAATTGTGTTGACCCCATATAGCGCGCTCGAAATAACACTCCTTCAATCAAAACTGCTGGTTCATATACCAAAACTGCAAGTATATATAAACTTAAAAGCATGTGGCATTTGATTCTATGTATTTATAAAAGCAGGGCGTAAATTTTAAGTCAAAAGGTGAAGACTACCCCTGTTTTCTTTTTATTGCACAATGTGTTTGGCGGTTATCCTTTGAAAATTAACCCTAGAGTTTAGTTATTTGACGCTGTTCCCTATCAAACCGTTCATGGTAACGAACTGAATTGAATTTATCAAGTATTTTGGGCAATAGGTTGCATCAAGACTGGGCTGGGTAATTGTAGACAGAGAAAAGACAAAAGGGGAAATGACCCCCTAAAACTCATAGAATCTTAACAAATGTCACGTCATCAGATTCAGCGTATTAGAAAACCTAACTATTGGGGTTTCAAGCTCCTATCAACAAAATGTGGAATTTTGTATTTTTTGCCAAAAGAAAGATCACGGATGCGTGTTTTTTTTCCAGGGGTGATCGTATCGACCCAGTGGTCCTAGAATATCGCGAGAGCTCACTCGAACAGAAACTAAAAGTTCTATTGCCCTTTTTAAGCGTCCATAAGATTGGAGGGCAACTAGGCCCCTCCTCACCCCTTTTTCCCCAAAACCGTCTGATCAAAATTTTGAGATAGCCATTTTGTTCATCATCAAACAGTTCACGGTAGCAAAGTAAGGAGCGATCTGGTTCAATCAGGGACGTACACAGGGTGGGCCTCCAGGCCCGCCCCCCCCCCCCCGAAATCTCACGATTTTTTTCATTTTCCCATAATTTTTCTCTCACGGAATAATGGGTTTGAAGGATTTGGCCCCCCCCCACCCAAAAAAATTGCCCCCCCCCCGAAACAAATTCCTGCGTACGTGCCTGGGCTCAATAGTAACCGAAACTCTAAAAACGGAATTTTGATACAATTAGATACATCAAAGGAATCAAAATTTTATGCTAATTTCAAATATATAAGTTTCACCAAGTTTGATCTTACCCATCAAAAGTTACGTGCCTCAGAAAATTTGCCTTATTTTCGAAAAAACGGAAAACCCCCTAAAAGTCATAGAACTTTAATGAAAATCACACCGTCATATCCAACATATCAGAGAACCCTACTATAGAAGTTTCAAGCTCCTATATACAAAAATGTGGAATCTTGTATTTTTTGCCAGAAGAAAGATCACGGATGCGTGTTTATTTGTTTTTTTTGTTTTGTTTGCTTGTTTTTTTCCAGGGGTGATCGTATCGAACCAGTGGGTCCTATAATATCGCGGGAGGGCTCATTTGAAAATAGCGACGAAGACCACACTGCCTTTCCAACATAAACAAACAAGTAGAACAACAGACAGTGGAACGCAACTTTAAATGAATATTTCGACCCTATATCCAAGGGCCGTCCTCAGCAAAACAGACGAAGAGAATAAAAACAATATAAAACAAACATACAATAAAATTGAATCATTAAAACTGAAAGGTTTTTTTTTTAAATGTTTTAAAACAGCCCTAATATCATTACTTCAAGGAAGTTCAACCAGGACTCCTGGTTGAACTGGTTGAAAATCTATACAATATGAGTACCGAGAAGAGTACCGAGGTAACTTATTTGTTAAGTTAAAAACTTAAATAAAATTGGCTGAACTCGAAAGTAAAGCAATCAGAAAGTAAATCATAGTTGGGTTAAAATTCATCCAATCTGTTTAAACGAGTTCAAAATGAGAATTAATCTTCAACGAGAAACACTTTCACCAGAAAACTTTCACCATTAACAATTCCAGATATCCTCAAAGAAACCCTAAGAATTACAGTAGAATCATTTTTTAAGCTTCAAAACAATTAAAAGAGCCATTTATTTCTAGGTTCATCTTTCCTCGGTAATCTTTGATTTCAGCTTCGAGATTCGATTTGAACATTCGAGGAATAATGAAGCATCAATTTCTTAACATTGAAAGTAGCCAAGTGACTTCTTTCAAACTTTTCAGAAGAGCAGAAACTCCCTTTCTAAGGAATCAAATAACTAGTAGACCGTATTTCATTATTACATAACCGTCGATTTAATTGGTTTTTCAATATTTACTAATTATATTAGCTTTGGTTTGACTTTACAAGCTATTCAGAAGCCAAAGAAATGAACCCTGCTTCTTTTTTTGTTTTTTTAGGGTCAAAACACTTAACTAACTTTATACCGTCTACAAAAAATTACCTAAAAATAAGAACTACCCCAAATAATATCGGTAATGAAAATATATAGGGTATAGTATAAAAAAATGACAAAAACTATTTCACCAACAAACACCATAGGGTTTTGTAGGACTCCATTCTGGTCAAAAAGTTCGTTGTAACGGACAGTAAGTAAGAAGCGACTCAGGCCAATAGTAATCGAAATCCAAAAACAATCTTGATAATAATGAGTATATGAGAAGATTTGGAATTTTATGTTGATTCCAAGCATATAAAATTCATAATGTTTAATGCTACCCATAAGAGGCTAGGAGCCTGAGAAAAGTTGCCTGATTTTCGACAAAATATTCGAGAAATATAAAAATTACACTATCAGATTCAACGTACCCTATTCACGAGGTTTCAATTTCCCCTCTACAAAAATCTTATCTATGTACTAAAAAACTTAAGCCCGAACAGCAAGGTATAGAAGAGGGAGATTTTGAGGAGAGGTAGCTCCCCTTATATACGGAACATTTTCTGTTCGTTTTCAGTGTTAATGTTGCTCTTTACTTTCAGTTGAATTTTTTTTTATTAAATATCTACTTAAGTTTAATGTTCCCCGTGCAGGTTTTTGGTACGTTAAGTTTCTGCAGTCACATGGTTTAAACGTTTCAACGTAAGGTGGATATTTTGCTATCAATCAATAGCTAAGATCAGCTTCATCCATCTACCAGCTTACATTTTTGAAATTTGCTTTGAATCCGTTTTACATTGAACAATTCGTTGAAAACATGCAAAAATATTCTGTTTTTAAGGCAAGTTTAGATTACTCTCTAGGAGAAGTCTAAATCTAAGTAATGACATAATTCTGGTAAATTGAATAGAATAATTTGAACCTAACGAATCCAATGATATTAGTATATTTGACCTTTCTGTGGATGTTACCCGCTTTAGGCTCGTCACAAGATTGCATGTTTCAGAGGGAATACAATCCTTAAAAATACTTCCCACAAGCACAAAGATACCATAAAAAAATCAGAATATTTTTCCACCCAGATGATTGGTTGTTAAAATAATAATCCATGACTCTTTTTTTTTTAGATTTTCTCCGCTTCGTTTCTATGGACTCATCAATAATTTATTAAATAACAGGTAAACAAATGAAAACGGATAATTTTTTTTCCAAAGAGTAAAAAGATGAAAACAAAGCCAGTTCGAAAATTTCGATTTTAAACTGTGATTAAAAAAAAAACAAGTTTTTTTACAACTAAAAAATAAAGTTGTGAAACAGAGTCAAACTTTAGCGTAAAGAGCGAGGTGTTGAGGAGAGGACAGCCCCTTTCAAATACGGAATAATTTCTGTTCGTTTCAAGTGTTAATGTCGCTCCTTACTTTCAGTTAGAAAATGACTTGCTTTTTTTATTTAATTTCTGAACGTTTTTGAATTAATGCAGCTTTAATTTTGGCTCATCGTAAATGAATAATTAAAACGAAATTTGTATGTTAATTTTACTTTTTATTTTGGCTAAATTTCTCTCGAAATTTTGTTCTAACGTAACTTACGAATTAACTTACGTAACGAACTTCTATATTCGTACACTTTTATTACGTACATTTTTGCAGATAGGAGCTTGAAACTTTAGAGTAGGGTTTTCTGATACGCTGAATCTGATGGAGAGACTTTTAGGGAGTGTTTCCCCCTTTTTCAAAAAAGTAAGCAACTTTTCTCAGGCTCGTAACTTTTGATGGGTCTAGACTAAACTAAGACTAAACTTGATGAAACCTATATATATTTGAAATCAGCATAAAAATCTGATTCTTTTGATGTATCTATCGTTATCAAAATTCCGTTTTTTAGAGTTTCTGTTACTATTGAGCCGGGCTGCTCCTTACTTACAGTTCTGTACCACGAACTGTTTGATACCTTTTCAAAAGTAAAACATAAAAAAAAATTAAAGGAAGAAATTACGTTTTAAGATAGTAAAACACAACGAGGAATTTGGAATAATTGTCCTAATTTTTAATAAATTTAAGAAACAAAAAACATTTTGTCCTTTAGGACCTAGCAATTCCTTTAAGTGTCAGATAAATCTTGGCCAAAGAATAATAAACGTTCTTTATGTCAATTGGATTAAGTCCATTGGTCGATGAAATGAATCATATTTCCCGTCCTCAAACACACACAAAACAACTGAGCTTTTTTTTTGGAACAGAAGTCTGTACGTCATAATAAAAATCAGCAAAAGATCTTTCCTTTGGCTTTATCCAGATGCTGTTTGTTTGTGCTGAAAGTCAGCTGCTTAGATGTCTACATGGTAAACAATCAGTTTTCCGACATTTCCTCCGACATCTTTTCCAACAACATCACTTGTTTTTAACATTTTACAGATGAGCTTTCAATGTCCATGAATATTTCAAAAATTTCAGGTTTTTGATATTCCTTAAACTGTCATTGACTTGGCTGTACTATTTTCTTTATAATGTAAAAAAATGTTTTCCAGAAAGAGATTTTTTCCTCAAGTTAGGAAATTAAAATCAAGGAAGAAAAATGCATTTTCTTCGAAAAATCACTAAATTACAGCGGTTAGACACTTAGCATAATCTACACGCTTCATGCAATTGCCCCCTCTCCCAAAAGACAAAAAACTTACCAAACATATCCGATATTAACGGAAGCATAAGAAAATACAAAAATACATTACGATGAAATAATAAAATAAAAAATAGATAAAAAAATAAGACAAATAGAATAGATAAACAACAAGTAAAGATAAACATGAGGTATCAGTTCAGAGTTCAAGCAAGGACAGAGTAAACAACTCGAAGTTTAAAACGAAATATTAACAGGTATAGGTGAACAGGGTAGGAAAACTTAATCAAGTGGGAAGGGGAACTCCCCTAACCATCAAAGTTCTAAAACCTATTGCATCATTTGCGCTTTACTGAAAACAAAATATATTCTGAACATTTTTTTTTTATTTAAAACATTGAAAAATAAGAAAAAAATACAATGTTGCACTTTTGTACAGTTTTGTATCTTGAAGATACATAATTGTATCTTGAAGTTTTGAGATTTCCAGGAATTAACATTATTTTATACTTAAATATTTATTTATTTTCATTGTTTTATTCTTTCCACTCATCTTGAATATTATGGTTATTTATTTTTTATTCGTTATCAATGTTTGGAAAAACTAAAGCACAGTGTTCAAAATAAATATAGTTCTCGATGAAACGCAATAGGTTTTAGAACTTTTAGCGTTAGGTGAGGGGGAAAGGGTCAGTAGCCAAACTTCTGTTTTTGTAGCAATTTTTGTTCGTTTTAAGCTTGACTTGAATACTTATTTAATATTCACTCACTTTAAGATTTATTATTTTATCCATTTTAGTATTTGTTATCTTTATGTCTGATATGATCGTTAATTTTAACATCCGTTCGTTTTGGGATTCATTTATTGTTTTCAAACAGTTCGTGGTAACGACCTGTAAGTAAGAAGCGAGTCGGCCCAACGGCAACTGAAAATCTAAAACACGGAATTTGCACAAAAATAGAAACATCAAAAGAATTGACTTTTTGTGCTAATTCCAAATATATAAAATTCATTAAGGTGATGCTACCCATCAAAAGCTACGAGCCTAAATTTTTGTCAAATTTATTAAAATTTTACTAAATTGTAGGAAAGATTATGAAAATGTTAAAAACAGAATAGCAAAAGCCCATGGTATTTTTTCGCAGTTGGAAGAAATTGGATGAATAGAAGGTAAGTCTTCAAACAATGATTATAATATTGGAAGCAACAGTAGTGTTAGTGATAAACCATATATCCGAAATGTGGGCGCTTCAGATTTCGAAGGAAAATTTGTTAAACGTTTTACAGAGTAATTATCTACAGATGGTTTTGGCTACCCAATTGATAGGCCGTATATCAAGCAGTAAGGTCTATTCAGGGAAGATAGAAACAAGATAAATTTGGTTCTCTCCCACATTCTAGGGCTATAGTAAGAGAGAGAATAATCTTTTAAAGATGGTTCTATTTGGCCATCCATCTAGGGTCAATCAAAAAGCAGGTTGTCCCCGAATGGGCTTGGGGGACGCTTTAAGAAAGGATTTAAAGGAAACTGAAACTCTTTGGAAGGATGCAAAGAGGGCAGCTTTAAATAGATAAGGATGGAAGAGGAGTGGGCACAACTTTCTTGGCGTCAGACAGCTTGTTACTGCTTTTCACTAGTAGAAGTAGTAATATACGGAAGAACACGAATTGAACTCACAGTTTGACAACATATACGGACGGAAATTAAGTAGTAGATAAGACACACAAAATCAATTTTTTTTTCTTTTTTTTTGTCATAGAAGTGCTGATTTTAACTTTTAATGCCGTTGTTCATATATAGTTTTTTTTAGAATCGTTAGAATATATGTTGTTGAAACTCTACTCTTTAGGGTGTTGGCAGGGGCGGATCCAGGATTTTTTTTTGGGGGGGGGATCCGAAAAGATTTTTTTTCTTTGGGGGGGGCGAAAAACAGGTTTATCTGATAAACTTGCGTTAAGAGCAAGTTCAGTTAACGTAAACTTGAGTTAATTAAGTAAATTACACTACTTTAGACTACGCTAGGGGGGCACCCTCCTCGCCCCCCCCCTCTTTATCCGCCACTGGGTGTTGGTTCCTATTTGCCCAGATCACTCCTTGATTACAGGCCATTACCACTTACTGTCTGATTAATATCATGGCTAGTGAAAAACTATTGAAAGCCTGATAAATCACTTTTCTATTTTCCATAGATCTCTTAAGGACTTCGCCGTGCCTAAATCAACAACCTGTGTTTCTTGGGTTCTTTGTTTACAGGAAAGGGCTGGTTTTGTATAATTCCACAAATATAGGAAGATGTCTTTAATTGGTTCATTTGAGAAAGTCTTATAGAAATATTGTAAAGACCACAAATAAATAACATACAAATATAAGTTTTAAACACTTTCAAAGTAAATTAGTATCTAAGTAGTTTTTGGTCTGCATGCCCAAAGCCTATATGTAATAACTGAGCCTTAAATAACGGTCATCAGCAAAGTTTACATTATTTTTAATGTTAATTATTGTGATTTAAACCTATTTATTTTTTGTCAAATTTATCATCACAATCATCATTGACTGTATGAAACTATTAGTGTTAACAGTTGTCATAAGTCCAATGGTTAGGTTACTCCCCTTCTACCTAGAATGATACGAGTTCAATCTATACCGTAGCAACGATTCAATCCATATAAATCTCATACGATAGTTTCCCGTATTTGTTTCATACGTTTTTAATTATAAATTTGTGCTATACCATGGAGGGATTTTTTTCTGTACTACATTTTCTCCCCCTTACCATAGACCATAATCCTTTGAGAATGCTCCTTTAATGGAATTCAACTCAAAAAACCCCTGATCGTAAGCCAATTGATGTAGGATACTATTGAGGTGGTGGACTGACAACAAATCTCACTTTTATAACATCATTCAATTACTTTGAGATGCCGCGTCAGACTTTCAAAATCGTTACAAATACATTTTGAGGCCACACTGTACACGCAAACCGAGAAGCAAAAAAAAAGAAAAAGAAGAAACCAAAAATACAAAGCAAACAAGGATAATTTTCAGAAAGTTAACAATGTTATTTCGAAAACAAAACTTTTTATAATGACATCAATTGCTGAAAAATCAGCAATTCAAGATTTTATTTCGCTATAATTTTTATTTTTCAGTGTTGTAAATATAAAAGGAACTATTTGTACCAACAGTGGGTTATACAGACAGTGGGTATTGCGTTCGGCAACCCTCTGACGCTCCAGAACCAAGCTTAACCACTATCATCACCGTTGCTTTCAATATTCTAATCTTGGTTTGCAAACTTATCTTCCTTTTCTTCTAAAGTTGTTCAACTGTGAAAAAAAAATCCTTGGCTTCTACTTTTAATATATTCACTGCATCTATCCTCTTTACGAATAATATTACCTAGCCAAATGGAACTATCCCTTTGATCGATTCTCTCGTTCCCCAGCATTACCTTCATTTATTCTAAGTTTTAGCGACTTAGTCTTCTTAAAATTAATTTTCAACTTATTCCTGCAAAATATTAGCAAAACGAATTCATTTTGCTAATATTTTGTGTAGAATACTCATGCCGTCTTCACAATCTAAGTCTAGGAGAGCTTTACCTTTCGATTTGATGCCATGCTCTCCCACTGCCTTTGACGTTTTCCTTAGAATAAAGTCCAGTACATTAAAATAGAACGGAGATCATTTCGGAGACCACACTGCCTTTCCATGACGATAAGTTACAGTTCAAACAGGGATAAAATCTTTTTAATAGACAGTGTTTCACAAACAGTGATAGAAATTCACAAAAAATACTAGATATTTCGGTCACATATGCAGTGACCGTCATCAGTAGTTTTACTACTGCTGACGGTCACTCCATATATACCGAATACCGAAATATCTGGTATGTGAATTTCTATCACTGTTTTTGAAATACTGTCTATTAAAAGGATTTTATCCCTGTTTGAACTTTTATTTAAAATCAAACGGGGTAATTTATCTTCCGTTTCAGTTTTCTCCTATGACTGTTTTGTGAACTAATCATCAGAACCGCTCAAATAAATGGTGTTGTGGTGTAATTGGCCACTCCTCCTCCTGGATTCCCCCCTCCCCACCTAGGTTTTGAAAAATACCTTTATTGAGGTATTCTTATTCAAAAAGGCATTTTCAGCAGCTTCATTTTTTTTTTAACTGACCTCGATTGATTAAAAGAAAATACATTTTGCTTCCACCCTTAAGTTTCCGTGAATTGAGGCCACTAAATACCAAATTAATTGTTCAGCTCCGCATGGTAATTTTATATTCATATTTTTATTTATACATTTATATTATATAATATATATATATATATATATATATATATATATATATATATATATATATATATATATATATATATATATATATATATATATATATATATATATATATATATATATATATATATATATATATATATATATATATATATATATATATATATATATATATATTGTTTCTTGTTTTAAACTTTTGGAAATAAAACTTTCTTCCGAAAGTTCCCCAAAAAAACCTTATTTTAGCTATCCTATAAAGCTATAAAAGTGCAATATGCACCCTTTGGTTTAGGGGTGGCTGATGTAGATGTGCTAAAACAAATACAAAAAAAAAGTCCTACCAAGTGCATTAATGTAGGCTATATGTTCTCTCAGGAACAAGCAATTTTGTGACAAGCCTGCAGCTGTAATCTGCACGAATATGACAAGATACTTGTATTATTGCATTAATTAGTGTCAGATCTATCCGTTCACTGAGATATAATATTACGTAGATTTTTACTTAGAGAAGGATTTAAAATAGCTTAAAAAAGGAAAATTGTCATTTTTTCAGTGAATTTCAACCAATTTTCAACGTATTTTTAAACCAAATAACCCCGTATACCAAATTTCTAAAATTTAAATCGGTAGATGGATAGAACTGAATCTCCGCTATGAAGCAATGCTAAAACTGTCCTTTTCGATGTTTATTGAAAGCTTAAGAAAGCAGGACAATTACAAACCGAAACTAGCAGAGGGAAGATAAACCTTAAAAATAGGTTCAGGTAAACTTTTTATTTTAATATTAATGTAATAATATCTTGCAGTTGATAGGCTGCTTAATACGTTGATTTGCTGCTAAATTATTTTACATACTAAATAATAGACCCTTTTCAAACTAACATCAGGCAAATTTGAGTTTTCTGCATGATGATTAATTAAATTTTTGGAATGCAAATAACTCTTCAAGGAAATTCTGGCTCCCTGAAATGTCTTATTTAAAAGATCACTTCAAAAAATAAAATTGATGTATTATATTAGATAGAATATAAAATTGGGATATAAACGCTTTCTATTTTCCAAAAGCTCAACGGACCCTGTGTAAGATCAGCTCTCCAAATTAAAATAGTGCTAAGGACCAGAATTCAGTTTTCAAGAAAATGGATTATTCTTTTCTTTTTGTATTCTACTTTCTATTTATATTCTTTGGACTTGTTGGAAAAGTTCACAGTTTTCTAAAAAACGATTGATATTAATAAAAATCCTAATCTCAATTTCAGTTTTAAATTTTTTGGTAAATTTTTATGTCCTCGCTTGTTTTATTGATTCAATTAGAAGGATTTATTATCTAAAAATATATACGGATGCAAAATAAAAACAAGACCTTATAATATTAAAAACACGGGACTAAAGTCTCCGCTTTGTTCTGTATGAAATTTAGAGGAAAAAAAAAATAACTTCAAATATTTCCATCGAGAAAGAAACTTAGAACTAGTTTTCCCTTCGACTTCCCTTTGTATTTATTTATCGCTTTTATTTTTTAACTTTTTAGAAAGCGAAAAACAGAAAGGTCTTTCAAATATAACAGAGACTATAAAAAAGTACCCAACATTCGCATCAATAGAATTCCAAAAACAAACCTTCTTTTGACTTTCCCTTTTTCTTTTCGAGCGAATTCTCTCCAGGTTCTTCCTGTAATAAAAGATTTGTTTTAATCGAGACAGGAAACAAAACCTAATCTCGTTTATAAGTTAAACTTGCTATGGTTTCATTTTCATATTTACTCCACGGAAATTGAAAGACAGATCTTATTTCTATTATTCTATTTCTTATTTCTAGATCTTATTAGAAAAGAAGTCACCATGCGAAAATGATACAATTAAAGTGGTATTAGAGCAGCAATAAAACAGCTGAATCAGATAATTGAAATCAATGAATAAAGAATAGTGCTGAAATGAATACGAATGAATAAATGATAAAGCTGAAATGAATAAAGAATAAATAATTATCCCAACCTGATAAAGTGTGAAATAATTATTTATGTCAAGTCAGATGTACAAGCCCAGATATTCCAAGCCTTGAGTAGATTAACTCTCCTTTTTTGCTACCCTTTTTACGTCCAATATTCAATAGCCAATATTAAATATTCAATTACGTTCAATATCCCAAATATTCCAAGCCTTAAGTAGATTAACTCATCTTTATTGCTACCCTTTTTACGTTCAATATTCAATTACGCTCAATAGCCCAAATATTCCAAGCCTTGAGTAGATCAACTCTTCGTTGTTGCTACCCTTTTTATGTTCAATATACAATAGCCAATATTCAATTACGTTCAATAGCCCAAATATTCCAAGCCTTGAGCAATCAACTGTTCTATATTGCTACCCTTTTTACGTTCAATATTCAATATTCAATAGCCAATATTCAACATTCAATTACGTTCAATAGCCTAAATATTCCAAGCCTTGAGTAGATTAACTCTTCTTTATTGCTACTGTCTTTACATTCAATAACAATAACCAAAATTCAATTTTCAAATACGCTCAATAGCCCAAATATTCCAAGCCTTGAATAGATCAACTCTTCGTTGTTGCTACCCTTTTTATGTGCAATAGCCAATATTCAATATTCAATTACGTTCAATAGCCCAAATATTCCAAGCCTTGAGTAATCAACTCTTCTTTATTGCTACCCTTTTTACGTTCAATATTCAATATTCAATAGCCAATATTCAACATTCAATTACGTTCAATAGTCCAAATATTCCACGCCTTGAGTAATCAACTCTTCTTTATTGCTACCCTTTTTACGTTTAATATTCAATATTCAATAGCCAATATTCAACATTCAATTACGTTCAATAGCCTAAATATTCCAAGCCTTGAGTAGATTAACTCTTCTTTATTGCTACCCATTTTACATTCAATAACAATAACCAATATTCAATATTTAATTACGCTCAATAGCCCAAATATTCCAAGCCTTGAGTAGATTAGCTCTTCTGTATTGCTACCCTTTTTACATTCAATAACAATAATCAATATTCAATATTCAATTACGTTCAATAGCAAAAATATTCCAAGCCTTGAGTAATCAACTCTTCTTTATTCCTACCCTTTTTACCTTCAATATTCAATATTCAATAGCCAATATTCAACATTCAATTACGTTCAATAGCCCAAATGTTCCTCGCCTTGAGTAATCAGCTCTTCTTTATTGCTACCCTTTTTACGTTCAATATTCAATATTCAATAGCCAATATTCAAAATTCAATTACGTTAATAGCCCAAATATTCCACGCCTTGAGTAATCAGCTCTTCTTTATTGCTACCCTTTTTACGTTCAATATTCAATATTCAATAGCTAATATTCAATATTCAATTACGCTCATTAGCCCAAATATTCCAAGCCTTGAGTAATCAACTCTTCGTTGTTGCTACCCTTTTTGTGTTCAATATTCAATAGCCAATATTCAATATTCAATTACGTTCAATATCCCAAATATTCCAAGCCTTGAGTAATCAACTCTTCTTATTGCTAGCCTTTTTACGTTCAATATTCAATATTTAATAGCCAATATTCAACATTCAATTACGTTCAATAGCTCAAATATTCCACGCCTTGAGTAATCAACTCTTCTTTATTGCTACCCTTTTTACGTTCAATATTCAACATTCAATAACCAATATTCAACGTTCAATTACGTTCAATAGCCTAAATATTCCAAGCCTTGAGTAGATTAACTCTACTTTATTGCTACCCTTTTTACATTCAATTACAATAATCAATATTCAATATTCAATTACGCTCAATACCCCAAATATTCCAAGCCTTGAGTAGATCAACTCTTCGTTGTTGCTACCCTTTTTATGTTCAATATTCAATATTCAATTACGTTCAACAGCCCAAATATTCCAAGCCTTGAGTAATCAACTTTTCTTTATTGCTACCCTTTTTACGTTCAATATTCAATAGACAATATTCAACATTCAATTAAGTTCAATAGCCCAAATATTCCAAGCCTTGAGTAGATCAACTCTTCATTATTGCTACCCTTTTTACGTTAAATATTCAATAGCCAATATTCAGTATTCAGTTACATTCAATAGCCCAAATATTCCAAGCCTTGAGTAATCAACTCTTCTTTATTGCTATCCTTTTTACGTTCAATATTCAATATTCAATAGCCAATATTCAACATTCAATCACGTTTAAGACCAAACCTTCCAAGCTTTGAGTAGATCAACTCTTCTTTATTGCTACCCTTTTTACGTTAAATATTCAATAGCCAATATTCAGTTACGTTCAATAGCCCAAATATTCCAAGCTTTGAGTAATCAACTCTTCATTTTTAACCCTTTTTCGTTAAATGTTCAATAGCCAATACTCGATATTCAATTACGTTTAATAGCCCAAATATGCCAAATAGTTAACTCTTTTTTATTACTACCCTTTTTACGCTAAGTATGTTTGTTGGGACCACAGTATATAAATTGTAGACGGTATGATCTTTCCCTATCTCACCCATTATAAAACCCCGGACTGAGGTGCGAGTGCTCCAGAGAACGCAGAAACATAAGCGACATTAGATCTTTTCACGGGTAGACAAGTCAGATTTCTCTTGAAGGCGAAACTTGGCGAAACGTTGAAACACTAAATTTTGAAGAAACTAATTTTAAATTAATTTATTCCAATACATATATGAAAATCGGTAATTAGTAGTGCAATGTTATTATTATGTGTTTTTAGGAATTATAGGAGGTATCGATGCCTCAAGTTGGTTTCAAAGGCATTTTGAGAAAACTTCTGCCAAAATACGTGTTCCATGGTAATTGGACTGCTGATGGCAGATCAAATGAGAGGAGCTGTTTGTACGCGGTAATGCAAGAATAACTGGGAGGAGCTGTTTGTTCGCACCGAGAATGAGGAGCCAGAAATTATCTGCGGTAAACTTACTGCTATATCTTTATATTGTGGTTGGGACACTCTAGGTTCATTTGGTCAAAATGTTTTTCGAACAGAAACAAAATTTTTTCAAACTTTAGCCTCACCCTTGAACATTGTTTTTCCTAAAATATTTGCAGATATTTTGGGTAAAAGAAAAACAAAAAAAAAAATAAAAGAAAGATAAATAGGTAAAAAAAAAACAAAGAGAGTGCAAGTTAAGAATTTTCGGAAGTTTGAAATAATCAACTAAGTCCTGGAACCTGCATAGAAAAGTTGGAATATGTGACTTCTTCCATAACACGCAATATATATATATATATATATATATATATATATATATATATATATATATATATATATATATATATATATATATATATATATATATATATATATATATATATATATATATATATATATATATATATATATATATATATATATATATATATATATTTAGAAGAAGAGCAAAACAAAACTTAAAGGAAAATAGGGATATATATATATATATATATATATATATATATATATATATATATATATATATATATATATATATATATATATATATATATATATATATATATATATATATATATATATATATATATATATATATATATATTCGAAGCGTGTTTTTTAATTAAGGTCCGTTTGAACATAAGTACACAACAAAAGATATTTCAAAAACGTAAATTTATTTTCAGAAAGTGCCTACTTCACTCTATTTTTGACATAGTTACCAAGTTTTTTAAACACTTATCATACCTCTTAACTAATTTTAAAGTAAAGTCTTTAAAAGAAATTGCCGCCGGCTCCAATAACCAAGAATTCACTGTGTTTTTTACGTCTTCGTCGTCTATTTAACGGTTGCCACTGAGGTGGCAACTGGTTGAACTGGAGATGAAACATGGGTTTCACATATCACGCCCAAATCGATGCAAAAAAACATGGAATGGAAACAAGCACACTCCCCCGAAAATTTCAAGGCCGAACATCCTCTCTCCCAACGCAAAATCACGGCGTCGGTGTTTGGAAATAGGCATCGTATTTTTATGGTCGACTTAATGCAACGGAGGAACCACTATCAATGCAGAAGCATACTGCCTAACCCTCAGAAAGCTCCGCAGAACGATAAAAAAAAAAAAAAAAAAAAAAAAAAAAAAAAAAAAAACTTGCTACATGCTAACATAGCATGCTAACATAGGAAATTGTCCTTCTTCATGACAATGCACTGCTCACACTGCTCACACAAGACCTCACACTGCTGGTCAGACCCGTAATTTGTTGGACAGTTTTGGCTGGGAAAATTTAGATCACTCGCAATACAGTCCTGATCTTGTGACAAGTGATTACCATCCGTTTCTCCACTTCAAGCAACACTTCCGTGGCAAACGTTACAATGATGATGACGACGTAAAAACGGAAGTGAATTCCTGGTTAGCGGAATAGGCGGCAAGGTTTTATACAGAGCAAGGCCGTATCCAGGGGGGGGAGTACCCGGTTTGAACCCCCCCCCCCAAAAAAAAAAATTGACCGACTCGAAAATAAGTCGAAAATTAGTAAAACCTAGGTAAAAATCAGTAAAATTAGTCGAAAACTGAGTCAAAAATTAGTAAAACCCCCCCAAAAAAGTCAAAAATTGGTAAAAACCTCCCCCCCTGAACAAAAATCCTGGATACGGCCCTGATACAGAGGTTACTTTAAAATTAGTTGAAAGGTATGATTAGTGTTACAACAAACATGGCAACAATGCTGTTAAATAGAGTAAAGAATGTACTTTTTGAAAATAAATTTACTTTTTTTTAAATAATTTTTCGTTGTGTACTTACGACCAAACGGACCTTAATTAAAAAAACACGCCTCGTATATATATATATATATATATATATATATATATATATATATATATATATATATATATATATATATATATCATAAATAGCACCTATAGATTCGTTATTTAAACGTAGAAATAAATTAATGGTAGATGGGGCTTAATAAAGACTGACTGGAAGCAAACACCAAAGAGTATGTAACGCCATCTACCGTTTGGTGTTTCTTGGCAGTTTTTCAGTATAATGTAAAGTTAAAATTTGTGTTATCAGAGAAATTAGCAAACTTAGTGGAGTAGCAATTTGTTGATCTTTGTTTCTGAAAAAAAAAACAATCACGAAGCTTGAAAAACATGCAATATAACGCAAGTAACAGAATAAACGGGATTATACTTAAAAATTTGTTTAAAGTATAAACAAAATTGGCTTGATTGAGGCAAAATAAGATATGAGGAGGAAGAAGAAGAATCGTTTCAGTCAGTATCGATGTTAGCGAAGTCCGTTTGAAATAATTTATTTCAAAAAGGGACTTTTGAAATAAATTATCTTTATATTAAGTAAATAATTTTATACCCAAATAATTTTTTCCCTGCGTTCGAATATAAAAAATATTTGGACAAAGCCTTAAAAGCATAGGGATGGGAGAGGTTGGGTATAGGTCAGCTCCGGTATATTTGAGACACTTTTGAGATCAATTTGATCAACTACTTGGTGCCCATTAAAAACGAAATTTTTGAGTTAAATAAGTAGTTTTTGTATCTTTTAAAAGAACTTTAAGGGGTTTGAGAGATTTTTTTTTGTTCGGCATAGATGAAAGGTCCAATACCTCACTTAAACTAAGAGGTTACATTTTGATATTGTTTGACAATTTACTAAATTTTAAGGTTTTCTTTAGTTTCAAAATGTTTTTGTCAGTCACCATCTTTAATCATTCACAAACAATACTGAAGAAAACCAATTTCCACCGTTTATCGACATTAAATTGTTAAGAAGGCTATTATTTCATTTTTAATTTTCATGTTTTTGATTTTATATTGATGAAGAATTTAAACACAACTTCAACTAGTTGTTTTTTTGTTCGGCATAGATGAAAGGTCCAATACCTCAGTTAAACTAAGAGGTTACATTTTGATATTGTTTGCCAATTTACTAAATTTTAAGGTTTTCTTTAGTTTCAAAATGTTTTTGTCAGTCACCATCTTTAATTATTCACAAACAATACTGAAGAAAACCGATTTCCACTGTTTATCGACATTAAGTTGTTAAGAAGGCTAGTATTTCATTGAAATACGCAGTTACATTTTTAATTTTCATGTTTTTGATTTTATGTTGATGAAGAATTTAAACACATCTTCAACTAGTTATTTTTTTTTGTTCGGCATAGATGAAAGGTCCAATACCTCAGTTAAACTAAGAGGTTACATTTTGACATCGTTTGACAATTTACTAAATTTTAAGGTTTTCTTATGCAAGAGTCGGAACACACACACAAACACACACACACAAACATACACACATGTTACCAAATTCCACATTATTGTGGAAATTCCACCAAATTCCACTAACCTAACCTATGATTTTGGTATTTCTATGCAATAATGTGGAACCCTTTTAGGATATCGAGTGTCCTTACTGAAAAACTACTGCATTAAAAAATAAATTAAATTGATCATACGATCTAAATTATTTCATCAGATACGCCAGCACTCATAAATGATCCTTTTGAAATTCTGCTAACAACATCGATGGTCAAGGTAAAAGTTTGATTTAAACACTTTTAGGATATCGAATATCCTTACTGAAAAACTACTGCATTAAAAAATAAATTAAATTGATCATACGACCTAAATTATTTCATCAGATACGCCCACGAAAATCTAAAAAACGTAGGTCTGAAAACCCAAGCAGTTAATTAACTATTCTAATTCATGATTTCAGGCACGTCAAACCAAGAAATAATAAAGTTAACTTCTCAAATAATAAACCCCAGGAACCTAACACCCACGAAAATCTAAAAAACTAGGTCTGAAAACCCAAACAGCTAATTAACTAGTCTAATTCATGATTTCAGGCACGTAAAACCACAAAATACTAAAGTTAACTTCTCAAATAATAAACTCTAGGAAACAAACAGCCACGAAAACCTAAAAAACCTAGGTCTGAAAATCCCCAAACAGCCAATTAAATATTCTAATTCATGATTTCAGGCACGTCAAATCACGAAATACTAAAGTTAACTTCTCAAATAATAAATCCCAGGAACTTAACACCCAGGAAAATCTAAAAAACTATGTCTGAAAACCTAAACAGCTAATTAACTATTCTAATTCATGATTTCGGGCACGTAAAACCACAAAATACTAGAGTTAACTTCTCAAATAATAAACTCCGGGAAACAAACATCCCACGAAAACCTAAAAAAACCTATGTCTTAAAATCCCCAAACAGCCAATTAAATATTCTAATTCTTGGTTTCAGGCAAGTCAAACCATGAAATACTAAAGTTAACTTCTCAAATAGTAAATCCCTGGAATCTAACACTCATGAAAATCTAAAAAAGTATGTCTGAAAACCCAAACAGCTAATTAACTATTCTAATTCATGATTTCAGGTACGTCAAAACCCGAAATACTAAAATTAACTTCTCAAATAATAAATCCCAGGAACCTAACACCCACGAAAACCTAAAAAACCTAGGTCTGAAAATCCCCAAACAGCCAATTAAATATTCTAATTCATGATTTCAGGCAAGTCAAACCATGAAATACTAAAGTTAACTTCTCAAATAATAAATCCCAGGAACCTAACACCCATGAAAATCTAAAAAACTGTGTCTGAAAACCCAAACAGCTAATTAACTATTCTAATTCATGATTTCAGGCACGTCAAATCACGAAATACTAAAGTTAACTTCTCAAATAATAAACCCCAGGAACCTAACACCCACGAAAATCTAAAAAACTAGGTCTGAAAACCCAAACAGCTAATTAACTATTCTAATTCATGATTTCAGACACGTCAAACCATGAAATACTAAAGTTAACTTCTCAAATAATAAACTCCAGGAAACAAACACCAACGAAAATCTAAAAAACCTAGGTCTGAAAACCCTAAACAGGTAATTAACTATTCTAATTCATGATTTCAGGCACGTAAAACCATAAAATACTAAACTTAACTTCTCAAATAATAAACCACAGGAGTCAAACAGCCATGAAAATCTAAAAAAACATAGGTCTGAAAACCCTAAACAGCCAATTAAATATTCTAATTCATGATTTCAGGCTCGTAAAACAACAAAATACTAAAGTTAACTTCTCAAATAATAAACCCCAGAAGTCAAAAACAAACGATAATCTAAAAAACCTATGTTTGAAAATACCTAAATATCCAATTAAATATTCTCATTCATGATTTCAGGCACGTCAGATACGAAATATTAAAGTTAACTTCTCAAATAATAAATCCCAGGAACCAAACGCCCACGAAAATCTAAAAAAACTAGGTCTGAAAACCCAAACAGCTAATTAACTATTCTAATTCATGATTTCAGGCACGTAAAACCACAAAATACTAAAGTTAGCTTCTCAAATAATAAACCCCAGGAGTCAAACACACACGAAAATCTAAAAAACGTAGGTCTGAAAATCCCCATACAGCCAATTAAATATTCTAATTCATGATTTCAGGCAAGTCAAACTATGAAATACTAAAGTTAACTTCTCAAATAATAAATCCCAGGAACCTAACACCCACGAAAATCTAAAAAACTAGGTCTGAAAACCCAAACAGCTAATTAACTATTCTAATTCATGATTTCAGCCACGTCAAATCACGAAATACTAAAGTTAACTTCTCAAATAATAAACCCCGGGAGCCAAACACCCACGAAAATCTAAAAAACGTAGGTCTGAAAACCCAACTTGGACTTGCAAACACCAACCCGGACATGCAAACAAAAAGAATCAGACATGTAAACAGAGAAAGACAGGCACTTTAGACATTCAAACCAACAAAGACAAATTCTTCGACTCGCAAACATCAGCCCAGGCCTTCCCCTTGAGGTAGATCCCGTTTTTTTTCGATTCTGAGTATTTTTGGTTTTCCCTCCAAAATTAAACCCCCCCTCTCCTGCCCTCAGAAATGGGGGGAACGAAGGGCCTCTGAGCCTTCCCCTTGAGGCAGATCCAGTTTATTTTCCATTCTGAGTATTTTTGGTTTTCCCTCCAAAATTGACCCCTCCCCTCCCCTGCCCTCAGAAATGGGGGAACGAAGGACCTCTGAGCTTTTCCCATGAGACAGATCCCGTTTATTTTCGATTCTGAGTATTTTTGGTTTTTCCTCAGAAATTAAATCCCCCTCTCCCACCCCTGGCTCTCAGAAATGTGGGAACGAAGAGCCTCTGAGCCTTCCCCTTGATGCAGATCCTGTTTATTTTAGATTCTGGGTATTTTTGGTTTTACCTCCAAAATTGACCTCCCCCCTCCCCTGCCCTCAGAAATGGGGGAACGAAGGGCCTCTGAGTCTTTCCCGTGAGGCAGATCTATTTTATTTTTGATTCTGAGTATTTTTGGTTTTCCGTCCAAAATTGACCCCTTCCCTCTCCTGCCCCTCACAAATGGAGGAACGACGAACTTCTGAGAGTTGCCCCAAAGTAAGCTCGTGTTTATTTTCGATTCTGTGTTTTGTGGGTTTTCCCTCTGAAATTGTCTCCCCCGCGCCCGCCCTGGCCCTCAGAAATGTGGGAACGAAGGGTCTTTGAGCCTTCCCCTTGAGGCAGATCCCGTTTATTTTCGATTCTCAGTATTTTTGGTTTTCTCTCCATAATTGACCCCACCCCTCCTCGGCCCTCAGAAATGGGGGGAACGAAGGGAACGTTAGATCCTATTTTAAATTAACAATACTTATCAAACATCACTTGTGCATTATACAGACCCCATCGGAAAGGTAAAGCTAGGTCAAGTTACAATGTCATTCTATCGTCGTTAGCCATTTTCATAGACTGATGATGTTTCAAATTTATAACAAATTACCTGAGTTAACAACTCCTTCGGGGTTACCTTAAATGCTAATCACTTTAATCCTTTTTCCCCCCCTTCATACAATCCAGTCACTAATTAGAATCATTCACACTCCTATTATTCAAAACATTAATTAATATCGTTCATATTGTCCAATTTGCTAATCCCTTTTTGCAAAAATGTCAAATACTCACTCTCTTTGAAAAACTAAACCAGACTATATCCACCAAACCAGACTATACCCACCAAACCAGTCCTCGCTATAGCTTCCATAGAATTCCATATGCCATGTGAGGGAGCTCTGAATCTCTTTGAAAAGGTGTAGAGCTTCTATAGAATAACGTGGAGTGTTTACATGTAGGTTTCGGACTGTGCACATATTCTTGTAGGTTTACATGTAGGTTTCGGACTGTGCACATATTCTTGTAGGTTTACATGTAGGTTTCGGACTGTGCACATACACACTACTTATAGAAAGACATAAAAATTGCAAGGGTTTTAGTCATAGCTATTTATCTTTCTAAGCTTTCAATTGTCTAATACTGAACCATGAATAGGAGTTTAGTCACAACAAGGCTAAAAATTCCGAAAACACTAGTAATATATTTTTTTTCTCATTTCAAACTTCGAAACTAGAAAAACAGCGTATGAACAATGCGATTCTTTCAAAAGAAGGTGACAATTTTGTATTATTGATTTAACGAAAATGTATTGCGCAGCCTCACCTTTTTAGACACGTTACAAAAAGAAATGAGAATCATTTGAATTAACTAGCTTTTCAATCCTTCTGTCCCCTTCAAAAATTACCAGGGAAATCTTAAAGACAAGCTATCCCAAAGTTTTTCCCCTTTCCGTCTCTTCAATCTTGTTAAAACATCTGAGATACAAAGTCAATTCCCTCGACCTACATTTGTAATGCTTTTATACCATTAAACCTAAAAAATAGTTGCAGAATCTTCACTTCCCATGATTAAAACAGAGGGTAAGAAAAGCTGAACTAAGACTTCTCTAAATTTAAACACTAAACCCACATTTCATAAAAGGAGGCAGATAGGGGAGATCATTGACAAAAGTAAGACCATAGGTCCATATTATTCAAATGTGTGGCTTCAACTCAGGACTCTTCCAGACTCTTTTTCAGAAGAAATGTTTCGATACCATCGAGGAACAAAAATAAAACTCGTTACCATCGAGGAACAAAAACAAAAATCGGAACTACACAAGAAGTAAATCTTATGAATCCAATAGAACTAATAGCCTTTAATAGAACTGTTGAAGCTGAATTAAATAGTACAATCATTTTTTTCCATAGCCGTTTCTTTCAGAATAATTATTTTATATTCTTGAAAAATTCGAATGTCATGACCTGGGGATATTTTTCCCCGACGAAAACTTCCCTTCATAGAAAATTCACCCCTGCTTAAATCCACCCCCCACAAGATTTATGGTTAGGTAATGATCAATCCAATATAATCTATTATTGACATTTGAATTTTTTTGCAGTCTAGTTCTTTTACCCGTTTTTTTCTTTTTTTTTCTATAAAACTTTCATTTTTAAGGCTCATTCAGGGGAAATTACAATTCTAAGTAAAATCGGATTATTCTAGCACTCATAATTTTTCAATTATTGTTGTTTTTTTTTATTTCCTTGGTATGTTTTAGGTGTTTGCAATGAAAAAAAAACATTCCAGTTCACACAAACACTAAATACCCTAATAAACTTTTTTTTATTTTTTCAATCGGCCATGAAAGATATTCTAACTCAAAAATCTTCATTGTAAAAAAAATCCTTTTTTGTTTTAAGCACAAAGATCCCAAATTTCATAAAAAAAGCAAAGGTGTAGGCGTCTTCAAAACCAGGGCCAAAACCTGCATGATCAGGACAGAGAAATTTCCTTATTCAAAAAAATATTTTAAAGATAGGTCTATTAGAAATAATAGATGTAATAAATAGAACTAAAATATATAATAGATCTAATAGAAATATTGAAGCCGAATTAAAAATTCGATCATAATTTTTCATAGTCCATAGTTTCTTTTGCAAAATATTTTTTTTTTGCGTTTCCTGAAAAATTCGAATATTTTGACCTGGGGATATTTTTCTCCATGAAAACTTCCCTTCATAGAAAATTCACCCCTGCTGAAATCCAGCCCCCACAAGATTTATGGTTAGGTAATGATCAATTTAATATAATCTATTATTGACCTTTGAATTTGTTTGCGGTCTAGTTCTTTTACCCATTTTTTTTTTATTAAAACTTTCTTTTTTAAGGCTCATTCAGGGGAAACTAAAATTCTAAGTAAAATCGGATTGTTCTAGCACTATAATTTTTCAATCATTGTTGTTTTTTTTCCTTGGTATGTTTCAGGTGTTTGAAATTAAAAAAAGAAAACATTCTAGTTCACACAAACATTAAACACCCTAATAAAATCTTTTTATATTTTTCAATCAGCCATGAAAGATATTCTAACTCGAAAATCTTCATAATAAAAAAAATTCTTTTTTTTAAGCACAAAGATCCCAAAGTTCATAAAAAAAAAATCAAAAGTGTAGGTGTCTTCAAAGCCAGGGGCAAAACCTGCATGATCAGGACAGAGAAATTTCCTTTATTCAAAAAACTATTGCTTTCCTTTATCAAAAAAGTAAACGCCGAATAGAAAATTCAATCATAATTTTTTCATAGTCCACAGTTTCTTGCAGAATATTTTTTTTACGTTTCTTGAAAAATTAGAAAATTTTGACCTGTTAATAAAAATAAAACTTTTATTTGACTAAATTAAAAAAAAATTACTAAAAGTAAGGAGCAACATTAAATGCACCCTCCTCAATACCTCGCTCTTTACGCTAAAGTTGGACTTTTTGTTCCAATTATTTAAGAATATATATTAGAATAATAAGGTTTTTTAAAAGTTATAAAAAAAACTTTTCCGTAAAGAGCGTGTTATTGAGGAGGGGACATCCCCCTCATATACGTATTAATTTCTGTTCGTTTTAAGTTTTAATGTTGCTCCTTACTTTCAGTTGAAAAACTTTTTTTAAATTTAGTTTCTGATCGTGTGCTTTTTAAATAATGCCGGGAAATCCGGCTCCTCCTCTATGGAAAAATTCCCTTCCCCGAAGAAAATATCTCAATGGAAAGACCCTCCCATGTAATCCCCCCACCATCGTCTCCCTCTCCCAAAAATATCTGTATACTTCCCAATAACCAAGACTTTACGTAAACAATGGGCAAAGTTCATAGCTTGCAGTCTTCCCCCAGAGACTTGGGGGGGGGGGGGGGGGAAAGTCATTCTCAAAGACATAGTTACTAGATCTTTCTACTATGCTGAACAAAATGATTATCTCATAATTTTGATCAGGTCACTTGGGGGAAAAGGGGGCGTGTGAGGGGGACTAGGTGCCCTCCAATATTTTTGGTCCCTTAAAAAGGCACTAGAACTTTTGATTTCCGATAAAATGAACCCTCTTTCGAACGTCTAGGATCACTGGTTAGATACGATCAACCCTCGGAAAAAAACCGCATTGCTCCTTACTTACATTTCGTTACCACGAACTGTTTGATTAGGCTAGTTTAGAAAAAACTACCCCTCAAAATGGAATCGAATTTTTGACACTCTTAGTGTTTGTATAACACTCTTAGTTTTATAATTTTTTTACATTTTTTTGGTAAGTCTTAGAGGTTTAAGATAAAAAACTAAAACTGGTTTATTTCACAAAAACATCAAGTGCACGATAAAATGTGATTGTTTTTTTTTTTTTTTACCGAGTTTAAACATTAAAGGAAATTCTTTTATAAACATTTTTTTTTTTGCTTTAAGGACAAAAACCCCAAATTTCATAAAACAAACAAAATAAAGACATATGCAATTCAGTGCCAAAACTATCATGAACAGCAAAGGGAAGCTTCCTTATACAAAAACTGTGATTATGAGACAGTTATAAAATATTTGTTCTTAAGGGCGCTGTCTCGTGAGGAACTTCTGGATCTCATCATATCTAACTGGATGAGGTATGTATAAATAAGAGAGGTATAAACAAGCCCATTTCAATATTAGATTAAAATTTCAACCGCTATTCAGCAAGTTCAAAATATGATAGAAAAAAAAAACACGATAGAAATATGATAGAAAAAATATGATAAAAATATGTCGGCGTAGTATACGCAAACACATGCCTTCTATTCAAATAGAGATAATAATGTGCCCTAGAAATGTATACATCACAATCGTGCTAACTACAGGCAGAGCATGCACTGCAATAAGAAGGTTCAAAACCAATAACACAAAACAAAAGTTAAAAAGCTCAACTGTACACAGAAGAATTAAATAAAAATTTTCCGTTTCCTGTGAAAATTTCTGAGCTACAAGGCATTTAGTATGTCCAATGGCCTCTAAGGCGATCCTATCTCATGAAGATTGAAGCACTGTTAGCCCTGGAGGAGCACCATATTATAAATAGATATCGCAGAAGCACGCAGTTTGCCAGAGATCCTGCCCTGAAGATATTGCAGCGGGTGAGCAGCCAAAATTAATTCCATATTGGGACATGTGCTAAACTAAATAATTAAGGTATGGACTCAACTAAAAAGACCATTATATTTATAAAGGTTGTTAAATAAAAAATTTTCACATGATTTTAACATTTGTCGCAAATTTGAAGGTTTACAAAAAGCCAGACCCCCCTTCCCATCGTTAAACCATAAACAGAATGTAAGTATTTTCGATAGCGACATGACTTTCTTGTTTAAGCATCCATTTTTTATTGCTATCTAGTTCTACATTATGTAGAAGAAAGTAAAACACACGGATTGAATATCGACAGAAAAATAGCATTTATACAAAATACAAACAAGACACAAGGAACTAAGTCTGTCAAATTTATGTTTTCGTAAAAGAAATAGAATCATGCGAATTCATGCATGAGGAATTACAATTCAGTCATGCTTCGAACCTTTTCCTCTTTTTCATCTGTGGTTTCCACATCCGTCTCCACTTTTTCCTTATCATCAGATCTTTTACTCTTTACTTCGGGAGATGTACGACTTCGAGTCATTCTTGGAGAATTACGAGAGCCTCCCTTTGATTCGTTTAAAGAGCCAGGAGGTACTTGAAGATTTGATCCCGGAGTGACCGATTTCGATCTCCTTGACGCAACTTGGTCCGTGATACTTTTTGAAGTTCCATTCGTGCTCGTCGGTGTCTAAAATGTTTTTCGATTTTCGATTATAATCTATGTTTAAACATTGAAATCAGTTTTTTTTTTCTTTTAAATGGGGTCAGTTTTTCTTCTTCTTAAATTGATTGAAACAACACAGTACTGAAATTCATTAGTGACTGCACAAGTCTGTTGTAAACCATATAAAAAAAGAGAGAGTGAGCGGTAAAAGGGGGGGGGAGAAAAGTGGAAAGGAATAGAGTAAGAGGGGAAAAGGGAAGGAGAAATATATTATGAGATTAATTACTACTAATGAAATGGCTTCTACCATAATAACAAAACCTCAAATTTTACTAACAGAACTTGGTTGCCAATAGGCCATACGTACATTTTAAAAAACGGCACAAGTAGGAGAAGAGTCAATATGAGGAGTTTCTTAAATTCTCAGGCTTTCAACCTAGCCAAATATAACATTCTTACAAGGTCTACATTTGACCAAATTTAAGACCATTTTTCAATTTGGAAATATTAAAAAAAAAAATCGTATATTACCTTAGACCTTAGTTCCTCGAACGTCATCCAGGGCGCACAGGGCATCAGTGAGCCTCCGCCATTCTACTCGAAGCTAGACAGCGGCTAATACATCCGCCCAGTCTGGCATAATAGCAGTGTTTATTGTTGCTCGGTCTTTTTCGTACGTCCGGCGTAGAGTATTCATTGGCCTGCCTCTGTGTCTTGAGGTCCCTGGATTCCATTGGAACGTCGCCTAACGGTAGTCTACTGTCTGGCGTAATACGTGACCAAGAAAGCGCCAGCGTCTATACTTGATTACTTCTATGACAGGTGGCTGCATAGTGCGGGTTCGTATTTGTTCGTTGGTAACTCGCTGGTACCAGCGGAGATGCAATATTCGTCGGAGACAGTGATTCTCAAAGGCTAGCAAACGTTTCTCTAGAGTTAGGTCGATTTTCCAGGTTTCACATGAGTCAAGCAATATGCTCATCACGTTGCTGTTGAAGAGTCTCATTTTGAGCCTTAATGAGAATTTTGGAGATTTCCATATTGATGAGAGCCGATTCCAGGCAGTCTGTACCATCCCAATTCTGGTCTGGACCTCTTTAGCTATGTTGCCTCTCTCTTCAACTATACTGCCAGGGTATCGAAAGCATGATACTTGCTCGACTCTTTCGCCCTTATGGAAGATTTCGAGAGTTTGATCGCTGCAAACAGCCATACAATTGGTCTTCTTTACGTTAACGTGTAGTCCCACTTTTTCGGCTCGGTCTGTTACACGGTTAAAGAGTTCTTGCAGGCTAGCCTTGTCTTCATCTAGGAGGGTTAGGTCGTCAGCAAATTCTATATCCGGCAGTGGTTCTGAGTTTCTAAGTCTTACTCCTTTGCCGTTAGCATTTCGGAGGATGAAGTCGATGACAATGACGAACAGGAGGGAAGACAACATGTATCCCTGCTTAACCCCCGAAGCATCCTGTGTGACTAGTACTGGTACGAACGCAGCATTCTGTTTCTTCGTAAACGGCCATGATCAGATTTACTATTTTCTCTGGCAATCCATAGTGGGATAGAATCTTCGACATGGTTTCTCGATCGATTGAATCGAATACTTTTTCGAAATCTATGAATAAGATCAGCAATTCCCTCCTCAGCAATCAGCGTTCGCATAATGAAGATAAGATTAACACACGCTCTCCTAGGTCTAAAGCCATTTTGTCCCTCGCGGAGGTTTTAGTCGATCTGATTGATGATTCTATTTAGTAGTATCAGACTGAAAAGTAGCTACAGATGAAAGAGCGATCCCTCTCCAGTTTCCACAGAACGTGGCATCTCCTTTCCTAAATAGTTTTACTATAATGCCTTTGCTCGAATCGTTGAGAACTCTTTCCGTTTCCAAGACGGTTCTGAAAAGGGTCAGCCAAACTGTCGTACATAGGCTCAATGAAACTTTTATCATTTCAGCAGTGATATCAAAACCAGGTGACTTGCCATTTGTAAATTCTTGGCGGCACGTAAGATCTCAGTGGGAGAGATTGTATCTAGGTTAATGCCTAAATAGAAAAAAAGGTACTACTGGGATGTGGGGTGTCTGAGGCGGTCTAGGTCGATAAAGGACATTCTCGATATGTTCTGACCAACGTTCCTTAATCTGCTCTTCAGAAGTTAGGCGGTTTCCTTTACTGTCTTTAACTAGACCTTCGGCTATTTTTGCACGCCCCACAATGTCGTTCGTTATTTTGTAGACAAGCTTTGAGTCACCTTTCTTGTCAGATGCCTCTGCTTGTTCAGCTTTGGCTTCGATGAATTTACGTTTGTCAACTCTTGTCAGTTTCTTTACTTCCTTGTGCTACTGAAGGTACAGCACTGAGGCGATCTTGGTGATCACCTTGTGCGCTATTCTTCTGTCTCTTTAAGGCAGTGCGTTCCGCTATGGTCTTCCATGTTTCATCAGAAATCTATCTGTTTTTAGGTCTCTTTGGGAGGCCTAGGATCTTTTTAGCAGATTCTGCATAGGCAGACAAGAGGGCAGTCCATATCGATTCAACACTTCCTGCATCTTCGGTGTTGGGACTTCCCAGTACTTCAAAGCAATTTTTAAGATAAAGGCAAAACTTTCTCTTCGTTGCTTCTTCGTTCAGCTTGTCCACATCAAATATCGTCTGAGTATGTCTCCTTCGTTTCTGAGCTCTAAGTTTATCTGTACCTTGGCGATAACTAGTTCATGGTCTGAACCTAAGTCAACACTTCTCATGGTTCTTACATCTAAGGAACTTCTTCTGCAAGCTTTAATCCAAAGAATATGATCGATCTGATTTTTGGTTCTGTGATACAGGGACGTCCAAGTGTATTTGTGAATCCAGGGACGTCCAAGTGTCTTTTGTGGAAATAACTTTACACCGACCAACAACCCACGTTCAATAGCAAGATCGATCAATAGGGAGTCGTTTTCGTCCAGGTTACCGATGCCATGCCTCCCGATAATGCTGGATGCGTATTCAGTGTCGTCGCCATCTTTGGAATTAAAGTCTCCGAGAAGACACATGATGTCATGCCGAGGTGCAACTCTTATCACATATTTCAAGGTACGGTAAATTTCATCTTTGATATCGCTGTCTGCGTCATTTGTCGGAGCATAGACTTAAAACAGTGTCATTTTAGCGTGTTGGGAAGCAAACCTGGCTGTGAGGATACGGCAATTTACTGGTTTCCATTCTAGTTAAGGTTTGAAAGCTTTTTTGTTCAAGAGTAGACCGACTCCCTCACGGTGGTGGTCATCCCGTCCAAAAAATAGGAATTTATATCCTTTCAGAATTTCTGTCCCGAAGCTGAGCCGACCAACCTCCCTCGTAGCAAGGATGTCCAGCTTAAATTTCGATTCCTGCTCCACAAGTTCATCAAGTCTACCATCCTCTCGCAATGTCCTTACATTCCAAAATCTAAGGTGTAGTGTTTTTTCACAGTCATAACATCAGTCCATGGGCATGCAGTGTTCGTAATCATTGAGAAGTCCGGGTTATCTATCACTGATGTTTCTGTAACCATTATTTTAACCAGGGAGTGGGTTGTTAGCCCATAGCCCCGGCCCTCTCCTCAGCACGGGCTTGGGACCGGCTATGGCGGAGCCGGTATATATATATATATATATATATATATATATATATATATATATATATATATATATATATATATATATATATATATATATATATATATATATATATATATATATATATATATATATATATATATATATATATATATATATATATATATATATATATATATATATATATATATATATATATATATATATATATATATATATATATATATATATATATATATATATATTAAAACAGAAGCAAGGGCACAATTCTAAATTAGAGGATGTGGTTGACGTTTTTTCAGGAAAAGTGTTTAAGGACAATTCTAAGGATCTGTAATGATGTGCCAAAAGTTAATCTTAATGAATAAAGCGGTTCAAACCCACTTAGTAAGTTCATCATGAAAGAGCGGTTCATACGGCTAAATCACGTTCTATTGGTGTAAGAATGACCATGGTCGTCAAACACAACCAGCATAAAGGTAAGACTAAATTCGGACTTCCTAAATTAGCGAAGAGGAAGATTATGAAAGATGGTCTAAGTATTCTCTTTTTTTTCTTTTTTTTATGAAAGGTAGAAAATGAAGAATTTTTTGGGAGTGTACTGCTGTGTGTTTGTCTCAGCAGAGTGAACACAACTCCGAATAACAGTAGAACTCGGGAAAAATATCGAAATTACAAGCTGAAATTGAATATTAAATACCAACACAATTTTACGTATATTTTCACCGCAAAATAATATATATGAAAACAATACAGCCAGCAATAAAGTTGGAATTTGTTTGTAGACAATGGAAAAAACTTTCAGTTTCTCCACCATGCTAGATCAGCACTGCATTCGAAACACTCCTTTTGAAATATCTATTCAATATTTGCTTCAATAGTTAAATATTTTCACGAGAAACTGTCTAAGGATCGTTCAAGGCGCTCATTTGACTGATCGTATTGGCATTCGCAGCTACGTCGACCTCAGGCGACATGCTGCTGCTATGAGCTGTTAGCATCAGTAAAAGCAGTAGTAATCAAGGTCGAAATTCCTAATATCCTGAGCCTTCACTGACGAATCAAACAGCTCGTGGTAACGAACTGTAATAAAGAAGCGACTCGGGCCAATAGTAACAAAAACTCTAAAAAACAGAATTTTAATAACAATAGATACATCAAAAGAATTTGATTTTTATACTGATTTCAAATATATAAAATTCATTAAGCTTAATGTTACCCACCAAAAGTTATGAACCTGAAAAAACTTGCCCAATGTTCGTCTCCAAAGAATCAAGTGATCTTAATGAAAATTACACCATTATATTCAGCATATCAGAGAACCCTACTGTATAGGTTTCAGGCTCCCACGTATGAAAATCTGGATTTTTTTTTTTTCCCTAAGAAAGTTCACTGATGAGTGTTTATTTTATTTTTTTATTTATTTTTTTTATGGTGATCGTATTGAACCAGTGATTCTAGAAGATGAAGAGAGGGCTTATTTGATCAGAAATCAAAAGTTATAGAACCCATTTTAAGTGGCCAAAAATACTGAAGGAAAACTAGCACTTCTAACGCCCCTTTTTCCCAAAAAATCATCTGGTCAAAATTTTGAGATAGCTGTTTGATTCAGCATAGTTGAAAAGTCTGATAGTTATGTCTTTGGGTATGACACGACCCCCTTAATCCCTGTAAGGGGGTCATGCCGTGTGTCTTAATGGCTGTAAGATACACAATTTATCCATTGTCCACACATGGCCTAGTATTTATTAATAGAAAATATATGGAATGTTTTTTGGGAGTATCTTTTGCGGGGGGGGGGGGGGATTTTCCACTGGGAGAGTTTTCCGCGAGGAGGAAAGTTTCCGGGGGTAATTTTCCAAGGGAAATTTTACAAGAGATTTCCTGTCATGATTTAAAAAATGGTTAGAAATTAAATAGAAACAACAAGTTTTTCAACTGAAAGTCAGGAGTAACATTAAGACTTAAAACAAACAGGAATTATTCCGTATATCAAGGAGAATGGCCCTTCCTAAACCCTCCCTCTTTACACTAGTTTGACTTTTTGTCACAAATCTTTAAGAAAGACTGCTCAAACACAAGGCCGATTGAACTTGAATGATAATTATTTTCAAAGAACCTCAAGACTTTAGCGTAAAGAACGAGGGCTTAGGAATCGGAAGCCCCCCCCCTTATATATGGAATCATTTCTGTTCGTTTTATGTTTTAATGTTGCTCCTTACTTTCAGTTGAAAAACTTGTTTTTTATATTTAATAATATTAAAAGTCTAAATTTATAACTTAGGTCATGCTTAACCTGATTTTCATGCTAATCCGGTAAAAATAGCCCTATACCCACTGTATATCCGAGCCCGAAATAGCCACCAGAAGAACCTCAAAATAGCCATTTGCTTGTTTTCTTTTTTCTAATGTGACACATTTCCAAGCTTACTTTGAATAGGCCAGTTCCATCCTGGTCAATATTTTTTACTTTAGAAATTGCCTGATGTTTCTCAGAACCGTTCTTTTTTATTGCTCCTTTACGTCTTCTGTGCCAAGTGACCAAGAGAAATGATGACATAAAGGCCTTCTTTGCGATAAAAGAAATAAGAAAACAACAATTGTTCTATTCTATCTTTCAATCCTTAAGAAGCTTCTAACATCACATAAAAAAGTAGCGCTAGCTTGGCCACGAGTCTGATTAACCTGAGCAATACGAATATATTTTTTCCCTTGACGAATAGTCTTATTTCTTAAATATTTTTCAAATTTAAAAACAAGAGAAAGGAATGAAAAAATTATATCATATCGGACTAGATTGGATTTCCAATACAAGTTTGACCACTTCGCACGACGGCTAGAATTGACGTTGGAATTGATAAATGGCACGACCGCAGTTCAGGAAAAAGTAAAGCTATTATTACTAGTATTAATAAAAATCCCTGCAGCACCAAGCCGCCAGAGGTTAACATAGCCACGCAGGTTCCTCTTTCACCCTATTTTTATACAAAACTTCATTCTTTACCTCGGTCCATGCATATCTATTTCCTTTATATGCTTTCTTATGGAACGACCAGCTTTTCGCTGGCTTGCGATGGATAGCTAAAAAGCCCGATCTTGGGCAACGTGTTGTTCTCTATCCATAAAACGTGGCCTAACCCTCTTAACCTTTTCTCCTAGAAAATAGAATTGAGGTAGATGTTTCGTACAGCTTACTACTTTATACACGGTCAGTCAAATAAATGTCTAAAGCTATCCTTAGATAATTCCATCGTAAAGCATTTAAAATATCTTCTACAGGCTTTCGGAGCCCCCACATTTCACAGCCATACTTGAAAACTATCACGGCCATGGCTTCCAATATTCTAATCTTAGTTCGCAGACTTATTTTTCGATACTTTCAAACGTGCGTCAGTCCTGAAAAGATACCTTCCGCCTTGGTAATTCTACTTTTTGCATCTCCACTGCGTCGCACATCTTTACGATAACACTAGTAGTAACCAAGGTACTATTTTGCGGAGACATATAGCAATTTCCATGTTATTTGCATAGACATATAGCGATTTCTATGTTATTTGCGTACTGCCATAGCAATTTCAATGTTATTGTGAGCCTTGTATACACCTTTTCAAAGAGATTCAGAGCTCCCTCACATGGCCTTCTGGATTCTAACAGCCATATAGCAATTTCTATGTTATTTGCGTACTGCCATAGGACCATGCTATTTGCTTGCCTGTATAGGACCATGTTATTTGCTTGCCTGTATAGGACCATGCTATTTGCTTAGGAAATACTTTTGCGGAGACATATAGCAATTTCAATGTTATTCTACAGGGCATTACACCTTTTCAAAGAGATTCAGAGCTCCCTCACATGGCCTTCTGGATTCTAACAGCAGATATGTTTGTAGGCCAACCAGACATGGTCTTATACTTTGAGGACTTGTCTTTCACTTTGATGAAGGACAAGTTGTTCTGACGCAATTTACCAGATTTCTAATTCACGGTATACATGTCTTTTTAGGGTAAGCCCGTGTTAGAAAACCAGCGCGTCTTCTTTCGCTGTTAATAAAAGGAATTCAAATATTTTGTTTATGAAATATAAGCTAACTCAATTTGTGAAAAGTTATTCCATTTGCACAACTCTGATCTGATTGAATTCTCGCCGACAATGAGATGTAATCACTGCTAAGCCTTTTGTTATTGCGAAAGGGTTACCAAATTGGTGATTAAGACGGGCTTTGTCTAATTATAGCCGGAAACTCAGAATTGATAGGAGGCAAGATAAAAAAAGGGGTAATTAGTGATTGGATAATTTTTTAATGTGAAATATCTGAATAAAATATTTTTGGAGAAATTATTGAAAAGGTATAGTTTATTTATTCTAAAGATAATGACAAATACCTTTCCAGAGAATGTACTTGACGATGGAGAAAAAGGGTTAAAGTGATTAGCAGTTACGAGCGAGGATTCCCCTCTGGTCTCTGAATTGCCTTATGTTCCTAGGTACCTTTCCAGAGCATGTACTTAACGATGGAGAAAAAGGGTTAAAGTGATTAGCAGTTACGAGCGAGGATTCCCCTCTGGTCTCTGAATTGCCTTATGTTCCTAGGTACCTTTCCAGAGCATGTACTTGACGATAGAGAAAAAGGGTTAAAGTGATTAGCAGTTAAGGTAATCTCAATGGCGTTTGAACAGTGTTGTCAGTTTAAAATAGAGTCTAATGTTATAGTATACTAGAAAGTAGATACTAAGAGAGATGTAGATGGCAAGAAAAGAATTTTAATATTGGATAGCTCCACCTCTCCGACGTATTCTGAATAAAATGCAAGCGGTGCTTGAACAGCGTTGTCAAATTAAAACAGTTTAGCGTGATACTCTACGAAGAAGTTGATACTAAGAGGGATGTAGATGGCAAGAAAACTGTGTTTATCTCTTTGGGCTGTTTATGTCTCTTTGGGCTGTTTGTGTTTCTTTGGGCTGTTGTGCTGTGTCTCTTTGGGCTATGTGTCTCTTTGGGGTGTTTGAGTCTTTTTGATCTGTTTATGTTTCATTGGGCTGTTTGAGTCTTTTTGGTCTGTGTTTGTCTCTTTGGGGTGTTTGTGTCTCTTTGGGCTGTTTGTGTTTCTTTGGGCTATGTATGTCTCTTTGGGCTGTTTGTGTCATTTTGATCTGTGTGTCTTTCTTTTGGATGTTTGTGTCTCTTAGGGACCGTGTGTGTCTCTTTGGGCTATGTGTGTCTCTTTGGGCTGTTTGTTTCTTTTTGATATGTGTGTTTTTCTTTTGGATGTTTGTGTCTCTTAGGGACCGTGTGTGTCTCTTTGGGCTATGTGTGTCTCTTTGGGGCGTTTGAATCTTTTGGTCTGTATGTGTCTGTACGGGCGTTTGTTTTCTCTTTGGGCGGTGTGTGTGTCTCTTTTGGCGTTTTGTGTCTCTTCGGGCGGTGTGTGTCTCTTTATCCTGTGTGTGTGTCTCTTTGGGCTGTGTGTGTCTCTTTAGGCTGTGTGTCTCTTTGTGCAGTTTGAATCTTTTTGGTCTGTGTGTGTCTCTTTTAGCTTTTTGTGTCGTTTTGGGCTTTGTGTGTCTCTGTTGGATGTGTGCGTCTCTTTTGGCCGTGTGCATCTCTTTGAGATGTATGTGTCTCTTGGTCTGTTTGAGTCATTTTGGTCTGTGTGTGTTTCTTTTGACTGTTTGTTTTTCTGAAAGTCCATATATGTCTGTTTCGGTTATGTGTGTCTCTGTGGGGATTTTTGAATCTTTTTGGTATTTAGGTGTCTTGTCAAGCGTTTTTTGACAGTGTGAGGTGTTGGGTATGTCTGTTGATGTTTTATGTCTCTTCGGAGGGTGGATAGGTCTCAATATCCTTTGTGTGTTTCTTTGGGAGGTGTGTGTCTATTTATTATGTGTGTATCTGTGAGCAGTTTGAATCTTTATGGTCTGTGTGTGCCTCTTTTGGCTGTTTGTGTCGTTTTGGGCTTTGTGTCTCTCTGTTGGATGTGTGCATCTCTTTGGGCCGTGTACGTCTCTTTGAGCTGTATGTGTCTCTTTGGGCTGTGGGTATCTCTTTGTGATGTGTGTATCTTTAGGCTGTGTCTGTCTCGTTGGACTGTGTGTCTTTTTTGGGGTGTCTGAGTCTTTTTGGTCTGTAAGTGTCTCTTTGGGCTGTTTGAGTCTTTTAGGTCGGTGTTTGTCTCTTTGGGTTGTGTTTGTCTTTGGGCTGTCTGTGTCTCTTTGATCTGTTTGTGTCTCTTGAGGCTGTGTGTGTCCCCTTGGGCTGTGTGTCTCTTTGGGCTGTTTGAGTCTTTTTGGTCTGTTTGTGTGTCTCTTTGGGCTGTTTGAGTCTTTTTGGGCTGTGTTTGTCTCTTTGGGCTTGTGTCTCGTTGGACTGTGTGTGTTTCTTTGGGCTTTTTGAGTCTCTTTGGGATGTGTGTCTCGATCGACTCTTTGAGTCTTATTGATCTGTTTGTGTCTCTTTGTGCTGTTTGTGTATTTTTGGTCTTTGTTTGTCTCTTTGGGCTGTTTGTGTTTCTTTGTGATGTTTGTGTTTCTTTGGGCTATGTGTGTCTCTTTTGTCTGTTTGAGTCTGTTTGTTCTGTGTGTGTTTCTTTTGGCTGTATGTGTCTCTTAGGGGCCGTGTGTGTCTCTTTTGGGCTGTGTGTGTCTTTTTATGCTGTGTGTCTCTTTGGTCAGTTTGAATCTTTTTGATCTGTTTGTGTTTCTGTAGTCAGTTTTTGTTTCTTTGGGCTATATGTGTCGCTTTAGACTGTTTGAGTCATTTTGGTTTTTGTTTGTTTCTTTCGGCTGTTTGTGTCTCTTTGGGCTTTGTGTGTCTCATTGGGGTGTATGAAACTTTTTGGCCTGTATGTGTCTGTATGGGCGTTTTTTGTCTCTTTGGGCTGTGTGTGTCTCTTCGGGCTGTGTATGTCTCTTTAGCCTGTGTGTGTGTCTCCTTGGGCTGTGTGTCTCTTTGGTCAATTTGAATCTTTTTGGTCTGTGTATGTCTCTTTTGTCTGTTTCTGTGTCGTTTTGGGCTTTGTGTGTCTTTTTGTTGGATGTGTGAGTATCTTTGGGCCATGTGCGTCTCTTTGAGCTGTATGTGTCTTTTTGGGCTGTGGGTGTCTCTTTATGATGTGTATCTCTTTAGGCAGTGTGTGTCTCGTTAGTCGGTGTGTCTTTTTGGTTTGTTTGAGTCTTTTTGGTCTGTATGTGTCTCTTTGGGATATGTGTGTCTCTTTGGGCTGTTTTGAGTCTTTTTAGACTGTGTATGTCTCTTTCGGCTGTTTGTGTTTTCTTTGGACTGTGGGTGTCTCTTTGGGCTGCGGGTTGATTGGCAGAAGTATGTATTAGCGAAGTTATAGTGGAGGGCGAGTTGCTAGAGAAAAATCTAAGTTAATAAGGGTTTTTGACCGTAAACTTTTGTAAGAAAATTATGGAAAATACAATTCGGTGGTTCATAGGTGAAACTTAAGTCCAGGTATGGATCGAAAAATAAACTATTTCTGTAGAATCTGAGCTAATAAGGGTTTTTGATCATAAACTCTAGTTTCCTATAAGAAAATTATGGAAAATACAATTCTATCGTTCAAATGTGAAACTTAGTTCCATTCTCTGGTTCAAATGTAGAAAAACCCGTGTGGGTGAGTTGAAATAAAAAAAAACTTTAACAAGAAATGACTGAAAAGTGTTTTGGGGGAGATGGCTTGATTGGCAGAAGGATGTATTAGCGAAGTTATAGTGGAGGGCGACAAAGTCTTCAAAGTCAAGGCTATAAGAAAAAAAAAAGTTCTGGATATTTTTGTAAATTTGTAGTTTACGCACTAATATCATATCAGTAACGATTCTATTTGAACTTTCTCCAAGTTGATCAATCAAATGTGAAACTTAGGTCCATTCTCTGGTTCAAATGTAGAAAAACCCGTGTGAGTGAGTTGAAATAAAAAAATTTTTTAACAAGAAATGACTGAAAAGTGTTTTGGAGGAGATGTCTTGATTGACAAAAGGATGTATTAGCAAAGTTACAGTGGAGGGCGACAATGTCTTCAAAGTCAAGGCTATAAGAAAAAAAAAATTTCCGGATATTTTTGTCGGTTTGTAGTTTATGCACTAATATCAACATCAGTAACGATTCTATTTTAACTTTCTCCGAGTTGATCAAATTGGTGTCTAAATGGTTCATGATAAAAAAATAGTTTGAGACAAGAAAAAAAACTAAAATAATGTCGTAAAATCATTTTCAGGACTCAGAGAAGTTTTTTTTGTGTGTAAGTTTTTGTGTGTGTATGTGTAAGTTGTGTGTGTGTGTGTGTGTGTAAGTTTTTTTTGTCTGTGTAAAATTTTTTTTGTGTGTGTGTGTGTGAGTTTGTATGGGTGTGTAAGTTTTTTTTTGTGTGTGTGTAAGTTTTTTTTGTGTGTGTGTGTAATTTTTTTTGTGTGTGTAAGTTTTTATGTGTGTGTAAATTTTTGTGCGTGTGTGTGTAAGTTTTTGTGTTTGTGTAAGTTTTTGTGTGTCAGTGTAAGCTTCTGTGTGTGTGTGTGTGTTTAAGTTTTTATGTGTGTGTGTCAGTTTCTGTGTGTGTGTGTAAGTTCTTGCGTGTGTGTTTAAGTTTTTGTGTGTGTGTAAGATTTTGTGTGTGTGAAAAAAATAAAATACTGTCGTGAAATCATTTTCAACACTGAGAGCAGGGGGTGGTGGTGGGATTTAATTATAGAGAAACAACGAGTTTACTTTTTAAAAAAGTGTGACTCAAAGACGTTTCGTTCTTTTCACTGGCTTAAAATTGCATACAAACGGGGCCAATCAAGTGTTACAATCCTTTTGTTTGCTCAAAATTGTGTAAGTTTCCGTGTGTGCGTAAGTTTTTTGTGTATGTATAAGTTTGTGTGTGTGTGTATGTGTAAGTTGCTCTGTGTGTGTGTAAGTTTTTTGTGTGTTTGTAAGTTTTTGTGTGTGTGTAAGTTTTTGTTTGTGTAAGTTCATGATAAAAAAAAAAGATATTTTCATTTTTAAGCTTTTTTTAGATGAGGTGCTGGGGACGCACAGAACCTCATCTAAATTAACCTTAAAAATGAAACTATCTTTTTTTTATCATGAACTTACACACACAAAAACTTACACACACACACAAAAACTTACACACATACAAAAAACTTACACACACACAGAAAAACTTACACACACACACAAAAAAAAACTTACACACACAAAAAAACTTATACATACACAAAAAACTTACGCACACACGGACACTTACACAATTTTGAGCAAAAAAGAGGATTGTAACACCTGATTGGCCCGTTTGTATGCAATTTCAAGTCAGTGAAAAGAACGAAACGTATTTGAGTCACACTTTTTTAAAAAGTAAATTCGTTGTTTCTCTATGATTAAATCCCAACACCTCCCCCCCCCTGTTCTGAGTGTTGAAAATTATTTCACGACATTATTTTAGTTTTTTCACACACACAAAATATTACACACACACAAAAACTTACACACATACTCAAAAACTTACACACACACACAGAAACTTACACACACACAAAAAAACTTACACACACACACACACACGAAAACTAACACACACACACAAAAACTTACACAAACACAAAAACTTACACTACAACAAAAAATTACACAAAAATAAAAAAATTTACACACACACAAAAACTTACACACACATAAAAACTTACACACACACAAAAACTTACACACACACAAAAAAAACTTACACACACATAAAAAAAAAAAATACACACAAAAAAAAAAAATTACACACACAAAAAAAACTAAAACACAAACAAAAAAAACTTACACACACACACACACAACTTACACATACACACACAAAAACTTACACACAAAAAAAAAACTTCTCTGAGTGTTGAAAATGATTTCATGACATTATTTTAGTTTTTTTTTTCTTGACCTAAACTATTTTTTTATCATAAACCGTTTATAGATTAAATCGATGAACGTATAGAAAGTTCAAATTTAATCGTTAATGATATTAATATTAGTGCGTAAAATAAAAACTGACAAAAATATTCAGAACTTTTTTTTCTTATACCCTTGACTTTGAAGACTTTGTCGCCCTCCACTATAACTTCGCTAATACATCCTTCTGTCAATCAAGCCATCTCCTCCAAAACACTTTTCAGTCATTTTTTTTGTTAAAAAATTTTTTATTTCAACTCACCCACACGGGTTTTTCTACATTTGAACCAGAGAATGGACCTAAGTTTCACATTTGATTGATCAACTTGGAGAAAGTTCAAATAGAATCGTTAATGATATGATATTAGTGCGTAAACTAAAAACTCACAAAAATATCCAGAACTTTTTTTTTCTTATACCTCTGACTTTGAATATATTGTCACACTCCACTCTAACTTCGCTAGTATATCCTTCTGACAATCAGACCATCTCCCCCAACACAATTTTCAGTATTTTCTTGTTAAAAAATTTTTATTTCAAATCGCCCACACCGGTTTTTCTACATTTGAACCAGAGAATGGACCTAAGTTTCACATATGAACGATGGAATTGTATTTTCCATAATTTTCTTATAGGAAACTAGAGTTTATGATCAAAAACCCTTATTAGCTCAGATTCTACAGAAATAGTTTATATTTCGATCCATACCTGGACTTAAATTTCACTTATGAACCGACGAATTGTATTTTCCATAATTTTCTTACAAAAGTTTACGGTCACAAACCCTTATTAACTTAGATTTTTCTCTAGCAACTCGCCCTCCACTATAACTTCGCTAATACATACTTCTATCAATCAACCCGCAGCCCAAAGAGACACCCACAGTCCAAAGAAACACAAACAGCCGAAAGAGACATACACAGTCCAAAAAGACTCAAAACAGCCCAAAGAGACACACATATCCCAAAGAGACACATACAGACCAAAAAGACTCAAACATCCCAAAAAGACACACAGTCCAGCGAGACACACACGGCCTAAAGAGACACACATCACAAAGAGACACCCACAGCCCAAAAAGACAAATACAGCTCAAAGAGACGCACATGGCCCAAAGAGACGCACACATCCAACAAAGACACACAAAGCCCAAAACGACACAAAAACAGTCAAAAGAGACACACACAGACCAAAAAGATTCAAACCGACCAAAGAGACACACAGCCCAAAGAGACACACACACAGGCTAAAGAGACACACACAGCCCGAAGAGACACACAAAGCCCAAAGAGACACACACACAGCCCGAAGAGACAAAAAAACTCTCATACAGACACATACAGGAAAAAAAGTTTCAAACACCCCCAAGAGACACACATAACTCAAAGAGACAAAAACAACCGAAAGAAACACACAAAGATCAAAATGACTCAAACAGTCCAAAGAGACACACATAGCCCAAAGACACACAAACAGCCCAAAGAGACACAAACAGATCAAAAAGATTCAAACTGCCCAAAGAGACACACAGCCTAAAGAGACACACACAGCCCAAAGAGACACACACGGCCCCTAAGAGACACAGACAAACAAAAAGAAAGACACATAGACCAAAATGACTCAAACAGCCCAAAGAGACACACATAGCCCAAAGAAACACAAACAGCCCAAAGAGACACAAACAGCCCAAAGCGACAAACACACCCCAAAAAAACTCAAACAGCCCAAAGAGACACAAACAGATCAAAAAGACTCAAACAGTCCAACGAGACACACAGCCCAAAGACACGCACAAAGCCCAAAGAAACACACAAAGCCCAAAGAGACACAAACAGCCCAAAGAGACAAACACAGACCAAAAAGACTCAAACAGCCCAAAGAGAATCACAAACAGACCAAAAAGACTCAAACAGCACAAAGAGGCACACAGCCTAAAGAGACACACAAAGCCTCAAGAGACACAAACACCTCAAAGAGACACAGACAGCCCAAAGAGAAACACACCCCAAAGAGACCAACAGCGACCTAAAAGACTCAAAGAACCCAAAGAGACACAAACAGACCAAAAAGACTCAGACATCCCAAATAAGACATACTAACCAAGGAGACACACACAGCATAAAGAGACACACATCACAAAGAGACACCCACAGCCCAAAGAGACACATACAGCTCAAATAGACGTACACGGCCCAAAGAGATGCACACAACCAACATAGACACACAAAGCCCGAAACAACACACACGGCCAAAAGAGACACACACAGACCAAAAAGATTCAAACTGCCAAAAGAGACACACAGTCTAAAGTGACAAATACAGCCCAAAGAGACACACACAGGCTAAAGAGAAATATACACAGTCCGAAGAGACACACAAAGCCCAAAGAGACACAGCCCAAAGAGACAAGAACGCCCATACAGACACATACATACCAAAAAGATTCAAACAGCCCCAAAGAGACACACATTGCCCAAAGAGACACACATGGCCTCTAAGATACAAAAACATCCAAAAGAAACACACACAGACAAAAATGAAAAAAACAGCCCAAGATACAAATACAGCTAAAAGAGATGCACACGGCCAAAAGAGACGAACACATCCAACAGAGAAACACAAAGCCCAAAACGACACAAAAAGCCAAAAGAGACACACACAGACCAAAAAGATTCAAACTGCCCAAAGAGACACACAGCCTAAAGATACACACACAGCCCAAATAGACACACACACAGTATAAATATACACAAACAGCACTAAGATAAACAAAACGCCAAAAGATACACACACACAGCCAAATTAGAAAAAAAACGCCCATACAGACACATACAGACCAAAAGATTCAAACGCCACAAAGAGACACACATCGCCCATAGAGACACACACGGCCCCTAAGAGACACAAACAGCCAAAAGAAAGACACACAGAACAAAATGATACAAAAACCCCAAAGAGACACACATAATCCAAAAAAACACAAACAGCCAAAGAGACACAAACACCCCAAAGAGACAAAAACACACCAAAAAGACTCAAACAGCCCAAAGATACAAACAGATCAAAAAGACTCAAACAGCCCAAAGAAACACACAGCCCAAAAAGACACACACAGCCCAAAGAAACAGAAACAGCCCAAAGAAACATAAACATCCCAAAGAGATAAACACAGTTTTCTTGCCATCTACATCCCTCTTAGTATCAACTTCTTCGTATAGCATAACGCTAAACTATTTTAAATTGACAACACTGTTCAAGCACCACTTGCGTTTTATACAGAACACGTCGGAGAGGTAGAGCTATCCATTATTAAATTTCTTTTCTTGCCATCTACATCTCTCTTAGTATCTACTTTCTGGTATACTATAACATTAGACTCTATTTTAAACTGACAACACTGTTCAAACGCCATTGGGATTACCTTAACTGCTAATCACTTTAACCCTTTTTCTCTATCGTCAAGTACATGCTCTGGAAAGGTACCTAGGAACATAAGGCAATTCAGAGACCAGAGGGGAATCCTCGCTCGTAACTGCTAATCACTTTAACCCTTTTTCTCCATCGTTAAGTACATGCTCTGGAAAGGTACCTAGGAACATAAGGCAATTCAGAGACCAGAGGGGAATCCTCGCTCGTAACTGCTAATCACTTTAACCCTTTTTCTCCATCGTCAAGTACATGCTCTGGAAAGGTATTTGTCATTATCTTTAGAATAAATAAACTATACCTTTTCAATAATTTCTCCAAAAATATTTTATTCAGAGATTTCACGTTAAAAAATTATCCAATCATTAATTACCCCTTTTTTGATCTTGCCTCCTATCAATTCTGAGTTTCCGGCTAGAATTAGACAAAGCCCATCTTAATCACCAATTTGGTACCCCTTTCACAATAACAAAAGGCTGAGCAGTGATTACATTTCATTGTCGGCGACAATTCAATCAGATCAGAGTTGTGCAAATGGAATACCTTTTCGCAAATTGAGTTAGCTTCTATTTCATAAACAAAATATTTGAATTCGTTTTATTAACAGCGAAAGAAGACGCGCTGGGTTTCTAACACGGGCTTACCCTAAAAAGACATGCATACCGTGAATTAGAAATCTGGTAAATTGCGTCAGAACAACTTGTCCTTCATCAAAGTGAAAGACAAGTCCTCAAAGTATAAGACCATGTCCGGTTGGCCTAGAAACATATCTGCTGTTAGAATCCAGAAGGCCATGTGAGGGAGCTCTGAATCTCTTTGAAAAGGTGTAATGCCCTGTAGAATAACATTGAAATTGCTATATGTCTCCGCAAAAGTATTTCCTAAGCAAATAGCATGGTCCTATACAGGCAAGCAAATAACATGGTCCTATACAGGCAAGCAAATAGCATGGTCCTATGACAGTACGCAAATAACATAGAAATTGCTATATGGCTGTTAGAATCCAGAAGGTCATGTGAGGTAGCTTTGAATCTCTTTGAAAAGGTGTATACAAGGCTCAGAATAACATTGAAATTGCTATGGCAGTACGCAAATAACATAGAAATCGCTATATGTCTACGCAAATAACATGGAAATTGCTATATGTCTCCGCAAAATAGTACCTTGGTTACTACTAATACTACCCAGGTAAGAGGAGCTATCGACTCGGTCGATTTTTCGTTACCTAACAGTGCCCAACATTTTACCGTGGTCCTTAGTACAAAGTACGTCGCAATAATCAATACAAACGGGGATACAACCCAACCCTGCTCAAGTTCTGATTCCAGGTCGAACAAACCTTAACTGCAACAATGTTATTAATGGACACAGAACAAAAAGATTTAATGTACCTATCTTGCATAACATTTAAGTATAGGGCATTTACTAACGCTTATCAATCAGCTGAATCATATACCTATTCATATATCAATAAAACTGAAGTCCGAAGGGTTCTGATGATTCAGACACTTCTCAATTATTAATCTAAGAGTGAAAATTTGGTCGACACATCTTCTTTCCTTTCTGCATCGAATTATCCTTCTCTTAGGACTTTATCCACAGCACATCCTAGTCAAATAAGCATCTTTATGCTAAGTTATTTGCTTCTTACAGAAATCAAACCAACGTATATGTATTTACAACACTCACTCTTATTACCTTTCTTATGAACAGCTTTAATTGCAGTTTTCTTTAAGTCACAAGATTACTCCATTTTTATGAAAATTCATTCAAAATTTTCAGTAATTTAGCTATAGCTTCTCAGCCACTATATTTTAAAGAATTATTTGCCCCGCTATCTGCACCTGAAGCGATATTACTTGTCAGTATTTCTAATGTTGTCTGTAACACGTCCTCGCAAAACAAATCTTCCTTCACTTCCAAATTGTCGAGAAAAATTTCACTCTTTTCTATATGATTTCCTACACCTTTATCACAGTTTAAACTTTCTTAAAATGTTTTGCCCGTCTCTCTTTAACACTTTCTTTATCACTATTTAACGCATCTCTTGAGTTCCTTTCTCTCTTAAGGTCTTTGACTCAGAAACTTCTAGTAAAAGCCTCTTCTTTCTCATACAAAGCGGTTTTGCTAATATTCCAGGCCTGTGTTTCTGACTTCCAATCCTCGGACCTTGTCAGCTACTTCACGAACTATTTTCCAGAAATTATTTCCTCCATCTTCTACGTTGTTAAATTTCAAACTCTCAAGTTTTCCATTCAAAAGGTTTTGAAAGTTCTTTCAAGATTATCATCCTGTAATCTATCAACGTCATAAATATCCAGAAGGCAGCTACCCGTCCTAAAATTCAGCTTTGGATTGACTCTTAGAGACTATTACATATCGTAATCTTTACTATCAACATCAATTACGTCACCCGCATATACCCTGGTGTCGTGCATCGACCTTGTCAGTCTTCGGCTTATAATAGCATAATTCATAATTCGTCTAACCATCACGTGAGTACTATGTTGACAAAGGGGTCGGCCATTTATGACAAAATACCGAATTGGTTATAACTCATGTATTGTAACTACAAAACTATAGCAGTCTATTACCATTTTTTATTTTCCTTCCCTATACCTAATTTATCTTAACTACGATACCATCTAGCCATTTAAGTCCCCTAATAAAAATATCATGATTCTATCTGGGATCTTATATTTTTTTTTGTGTAATTATGTGTAAAATTCATATGAGTTCATCTCTGTACAGCGATATGACTGGTACCTTGAGTTTTTTGGTCATGAGTGAGCAACTACTACTTACTACCGCTAACAACTCACCGCAGCACCACGCCACCTGAGGCCCACAAAGCTACGCACGCTCCTCCTCCATCCTAATCTATTCAAAGTCCATGTCTTTCAACGTCCCAGGAAGTTCCCATTTCCCTTAAATCTTTCTTATACGACATCCTCCCACCCCAACCGCAGACGACCTGCTTTTCGTTTAGCCCTGGGCAGTTGGCCAAAAAGAAAAATCTTTGGTAAGCTGTCATCCTTCATCTGCAAAAGGTGCCCTAGCCATTTCAACCTTTCTCTCATTAAAGCCCTAGAAAGCGGAATTGAACCACACTTTTCGTACAGCCTACTGTTTGAAATATGGTCAGTCAGCCGGATACCCAAAACAATCTGTAGGCAATCTCTCAAAAATATCTAGCAAATCTTCCTCCGTTTTTCGGAACACCCACGCTTTAGAACCATATTTGACCACTGTCATCACTGCAGCTTCCAATATTCTAATCTTGGTTCGCAGACTTATTTTCCTATTCTTTAAAACTATTTTCAACTGCGAAAAAGACACCCTGAGCCTTGTCTACTTTTACCATCTTCATTTCTCCCAGTGTCTTTAAGAATACTACCAAGATAAGAAAACTGTCCACTTGATCAATCTTTTCATTACCCAACATCACCTTTTCATCTTCACTTATTCCTAGCCTTAGCGACTTAGTCTCCTTAACAATAATTTTCAAACCTATTCTATCACCCTGAGCTCGCAAAACCTCTAAAAGTTCATTCATTTTGCTCACATTTTCATCTATGATGCTTAAACCATAACCATAATCTAAGTCCAGAAAAATGTTTCTTCCTCATTTGATTCCTTGTTCTCCCATTCCCTTTCCTGAGCTCCTTAAGACAAAGTCCACCAAAATGATCCGTATGAACGGGGATAGAACACAACCCTGCTCAACTCCTGATTTAACACAAAACCAGCTACTAACCTGATTTACTACCTTAAGCGCAGCAGTATTATTCTTGTACACAGCACCTATCAAAACCATGTATTTGCTGGTATAACATACAAGGAAAAGACCTTCGCTAAAGCTCTTCTATCAGCTGAATCGAACGCTTGCTCACAAAACAGAGGACTAAAGGTGTTTGGTGACTCGGGCACTTGCACTCAGAGGGCAACTAGAATTCTATTATTACTGGATTCGTCAGTCAAAACGTCAATACGTTAGTTGTCTTTCAACACCGAGGATTCCATATTGTAATATTAATATTATCTAAATCTCTGTCTCTAAATCTATAATCTCTGGGGACCCACCGGTAGAGGCTAGGGACTAATAACTTCTTCTCAAGTTTACATAAAGCGCTTAAGCCAGCCTAGAACCAGACAGCAAAAAGTCCCCAGGACCTCCGGTTGAATGGAGTCTTTTTCCAAGCCTGGGCCCATCTTGGTCACCACAAATATCGAAAGTATCTAAGTTTTTTTTAGGCTATTAATCCACCCAAACGATACCGCTGAATATCGATATTTGCGGTATCGTATCGAATTTCTGACAACTCTATCTTTTATCTACAGTCGTTAAATTGTCAGGTATTGTTAAATGAAAAAATATTTAATTTTAAGGGCTATAAATGTACCATTATTGTGGATATTAGAGGCTATAGTCAGAAAAGGATCCGAAGAGCCTTTTTCTATTCATTTTCTTCGGCTTGTTATGTTTGGTTAAACGTTAAGTAAAATATTGTCAGAGAAGTGATTATAAACTAATCACTTCCATGCGTATATGAATAAGCATAGAAATATAACTTTTCTGAAAAATGCGATGCTTCAACAAAAGTGTCAGAATGTCACCAAAGACGAAAACCATGTCCTCACAAACAGAAAAAATATTCCACTGACGCCCCTGTCTGTATGTAGAATACAATAACAAAAATTGTAAGCAACACATACAGTCAGTCAGACTATTCATTATTCCAATTCTAGTAAAAAGTGGGGTCTAGACCTGGTAATAAATCTCATATTTTCAAACAGTTCGTGGTAACGAACTGCAAGTAAGGAACGATGCGGCTCAATAGTAACCGAAACTCTAAAAAACAGTCTTGATAACAATATACACATTAAAATAATCGAATTTTGATTCTTATTGAAAATACGTAAAATTCATCAAATTTAATGGTACTACTCATGTAATGGCCTACTCATCAAAAGCTAAGAGCCTGAGAAAATTTGAACATATTTTAAAAAGGAGGGAACACCCCTAGAACTTCAAATGATCTTAATGAAAATCAAACCATCAAACTCAGCACACCTGTGAAGTCTACTGTAGAGGTTTCAAGCTCCTATGTACAATAATATGGGATTTTGCATTTTTTGTCAGGATGCGTGATCACGGATGCATGTTTTTTTTTTTTTTTTTTTTTTTTTTTTTTTTTTTTTTCAGGGGTGATCACATCGAACCAGTGATCGCAGAAGATCGGGAAATGGCATCATTTGATTGGAATAATTATGTCTTTGAGGATGACTTAACCCTCCACAGTCCCCGGGGGAAGGGTTGCAAGTTATGAACTTCACCCATTGCTTACATGACTGGTACTGGTGGTTATTGGGAACATAGAGACGTTTTCATATGGGATATTTTTTGTGGAGAGGGGGAGGGGTTACGTGGGATGAAGCCAGATCTCCAAGCATTATTTAAAAAACGATCAGAAATTAAATTAAATAAAAACAAGTTTTGTCAACTGAAATTAAAGAGCAACATTAAACCTTAAAGCAAACAGAAATTATTACGTGTATGAGGGGGGGGTCGCCCCCTCGTCAATACCTCGCTCTTTACGCAAAAGTTTTGTTTAGTACTTTTAAAAGACATTTTTATTCTAATTAAACGGCCTTTGTGATTCAGGAGTCATCCTTAAAGGATTGGGAGACCCCCCTCATATACGTAATAATTTCTGTTCGATTAAAGTTTTAATGTTGCTCCTTAGCCTACTTTCAGTTGTATGTAAAAACTATTCTTTTTTCATTTAATCCTCATATAAGGATAAATATAACTCATTTTAAAACGAATAAAATTAATTATCATTCATATTCTTTCTATTGACCCTTGACGTATTTTCTATCCCGAAGTTATGAGTGATGATGACAAGAATTTCACCGAAAATTTCGTCAATTGCCAATTCAAAACGGTCACTACATTAAAAGTTATTACCACCTTAAATCCGGTGTACGTACCATATGTAGATATGGTGCACCTTAGATTCACTGTGCCGTATTTGATCCGGTGTACCTCGTTTTCGCTTATATTCATAGATTCCCGAAAAAAGCTATTCTTTGCTTTAGTCCATTTTGAAAGCGAGATTTCAGAATAAGGTTTTTTTATTATTATTTTCGACTTTCTTGTTTTCTCTAAGACAAAAAAATTGTCTTATGTAAGATTCAAACTTAAGTCACCCTCCCCCCCCCCCAAAGGTAAGTATTCTTCCCGCTGCGCTAATAATTACTACTACTACTACTAACAACTCACCGCAGCACCAAGCCGCCTGAGGCAAATACAGCTACGCATGTTCCTCCTCCGTCCCAATCTATTCGAAGCCTCCCTTTTTAAACCCGCCCACGAAGTCCCCATTACCTTTAAATCTTTCTTTATGACGTCCTCCAACCCCAGACGAGGACGACCTGCTTTCCGTTTAGCCCTATACGGTTGACCGAAAAGAACAATCTTCGGGCAATCTGTCATCCTTCATCCGCACAACGTGCCCTAGCCACCTCAACCTTTCTTTCATTATAGCCCTAGAGAGGGGTATTGAAACACATTTTTCGTATAGCCTATTGTTTGAAATACGGTCAGTCAGCCGGGTATAGAGAACAATCCTTAAGCTGTTTCTCTGGAAAACATCTAGCAAACCTTCATCCGCTTTTCGGAGCGCCCATGCTTCAGAGCCATATTTGACCACTGTCATCACTCACAGTTTATATAATTATCCAGTAAGTTTACCGCAGATGATTTCTGGCTCTTCATTCTCGGTGTGAACAAAAAGCTAATTATATAAACTGTGCTTCTAATATTCTAATCTTGGTTTGCAGACTTATCTTCCTATTCTTCCAAATTATTTTAACTGTGAAAAAACACCCTGAGCCTTGGCTATTCTACTTTTAACATCTACACTGCTCCCACCATCTTTACTAGTAATACTACCAAGGTAAGTGAAGCTGCCCACCTGATCAATCTTTTCATTACCCAACGTCATCTTTTCATCTTCTTTTATTCCTAGTCTTAGTGACTTCGTCTTCTTAACATTAATTTTCAAACCTATTCTAGCACCCTGAACTCGCAAAACCTCTAAAACTTCATTCATCTTGCTCAGTCTATCATCTAGGATGCTTAAATCATCAGCATAATCTAAGTCCAGGAGACTCTTCCCTCCCCATTTGATTCCGTGGTCCCATTGCCTTTCCTGTGCTCCTTAAGACAAAGTCCATCAAAATAACCCATATAAAGGGGAATAGAACACAGCCCTGCTTAACTCCTAATTTAATACAAAACCAGCTGCTAACCTCATTTCCTACCTTAACCGCAGCAGTGTTATTCTCGTACAAAGCACTAATCACTTTAATGTATTTGTCTGGTATACCATACAAGAATAAAACCTTTACTAAAGCTCTTCTATCAGCAGAATCGAACGCTTGCTCATAATCTATAAAACTGACGACCAAAGGTGTTTGAAAACTCAGGCACTTCTCAATTATTAGCCTAAGAGTGAAAATTTGGTCGACACTTCCTCTACCTTTTCTTAAACCGCACTGTTCTTCTCTTAAAACTTTGTCTACGGCATCTCTCAGTCTAAAAAGTATCATATTACTAAGTAATTTACTACCTACGCTAATAATTCATGTATGCTAATTCTTATTTAATGGGTTTTATTATACCCTCTCACATGTTTGTATAGTTTTTATGTTCAGACTGAAAAAAAAATAAACTAGTATAAACTCACCAAAGTTCCGGTGTAAGTAGCAAATCTAGTTCTGGATTTCGGAGGAAATCGTTCACTAAGCTTAAGCTTAAGGTCCCTGGCAGAAACCCTTCCAGTTGCCATCATAACTGTTAATATTTATTTAAATTGATAATAGTCGTTTATCTCAGCAATTACAGCTACCAATTACTTTTAAAGGACACTGACCACAATTAAGTCGATTTGTAAGCAAAAGACTATCCTTTAACTTCTCCTTGTCAGGTTTTCATAGTTTTTTTGTTGAAGCTCTCGGTAGAATATAGGTTTCAAATTATACTAGTGATAAAAACGAGAGTTCTTTCGATGCTATATAATGGCAGTCAAATAGCAGTAACTTAAAATCACATAAACCCTTGTATTTTAACACCCTCGCCGACAACGGGCTCAAATTGATAGATTTGGCGGTAATTACAATCCAGAATAAGCGTAAAAACATTTATCGATGTTCAAAACCAACTAGTTTCAATTTGTTTTGTTACAGCATTGTGGATCTGTTTGGGTGTGGTAGGTGTGCAGTGGTAAATACTCGGAAAACGAATGAAAGGAAAAATGATAATTTCCTAGGGAATAATACGACCAATAAAATATCACAGTCAAAAATGAAAATAAATAACAGAAAGTCCCGGAAGCTTAATTAAATAAATAACAGGCAAAATATATAGAAAAGCAATTCAAAGAGGAATGTAGCCAAGCGATCAGTTTGGTGTTCCACCCAGTGCTTTCCTAGTTCCCAAATTCTTCGGGGTTTTCCCGAAAGACAATTCAATTCTCTCAAATATTCTCTCATCAATAAAAAAAATTGTTTTTAACATGAAAACGTTTTTTTTTTCTTTTTTTTTTTAATTGTGTTTAGAGTAAGGACAATGATAATCAAAATAAATTTGAGATGTGCCAAATACGAATGATCATTTTTTTTTGGTAATTTGATTCTACGATATTTTAAGAGATTCCTGTTTTTAGCAACAAAATTAAATTATTTCTTTATATTACAAAAATAACGTAAATGTAATTTTATTATTTATTTTGTATTTTCCTTCAGGGACGTCAATTTGTAACCTCCAACAGTAATCGGGCAACATATGTGGACTCAACTTGCCCCGATATTGTTCCCCTACTGTAAAAATGTCTTTATGGAATCTTTAAACATCCTCATCCCCTACCTCCCCCCTACCCCCCCCCCAAAAAAAAAAATTGTGTAACTGCCAAAAAGTGTATGTAAACTGTGAATCTAGCATGTAAGTCGTCAGTATACGGCTTTATTTGATTATGTTGGCTGTGCTTCGACTGAGACACCAATGTGTGTCGCTTGAGACTTTCTCAAATGACCCCACCCCTGACATATTCCATCGAAGCATCAAATCAAGTCTACAGCCAAAAGTATCAATGAAAGTACAAACAGACAATACAAATAAAAAGATCAGAAGGGAAAAGATCTTAACAAGTGATTTCAAAGAAAGTTACGTTAGGTGATCGCGTTTTTGGGAAATATATCTAAATGTTAACGCATAAAATGTAGTTTCGACGACATTTAACTTGCCAAAACTCCGGATTACAGCTCCGCAATAATAATTCTGAAAGCTTAAAATATTTCGTCTTTCATCAATTCTCTGATTTGAGGACAAACAAACATATCTTCCTAATTTTGTTAATCACTTAGTTTAGTTTTTCTTTTATTTAGAAAGCCATCACCTCTACTATCTATAGCTTTCGAGAAATTTTTCGTACGCCCAAGTTTTATGTGGCAAAAACATTTTATCAGACTGGACTAATGGGGATTTTGATGCACTCTTGTCCTGGAGTAAGAACTTTCTTTTTGTCCAGATTTTCCAAAAATAACGATTTTTGCGGTTTCTGCTGTGTCACTCACAAATAAACAACAATATTTCGTGTCCCCTAGTTCGTTGTTAGCCAAAAGAGGACAATAATTCTTGAATATCCACTTATTTTCCGATTGTGCTCGTTACAAGACATGGGCACCCATATGGGGGAGGGGGAAGGAGGGCTCCAGCCCCTCCCTGACTGAATGATGCTGCCTTATATTTTTATATTTTTATTTTGGGATTTCTATTCTACAGCATTGTAAGGGCCAAATAGACAAGGTAAGCCAGCCCCTAAAATTAAGCGTATGGGCGCCCATGTTACAAGACACTTTCATGGTAGTAAACTCACCTAAGGGTACAGAAGGAAGTTCGAGGTATACGGCTGGCATAGAAAAAATGGGTCGATCGCCTTAAAACCACATGACTTTTCAAAGGAAGAGTCCAAAAGTTGCCAGAAAAATGGGCAAACGTTGTGGCTAACCATAGGCAATGCACGAATGATCCATTTCAAACCAATTTTATTTTTAAATAAAACGTTGTATTTCATGAAGATATTTCGGTTTTTAGGTTCTAGGCCTTATAAAAACAGTCAATCTTCAATTTTGTGGGCAGTACCTGTAACTCAAAACTTAGACCTGATTAGCAAAAACAAAAAGTTTATAATGAATTCCCAGGCGCAAAAATCCATCAACTTTCTTGATGGCCTCATTTTCTAAGATAATAGGCTATATAATATAATATAATAAATTCGAATAATAGTACGAACCTAAGATCGTCCAAGCAGATTTTAATCGAATTAGAGACCGTCCAAACGTGATCTCAATGTTCATGAGATTTTTTTTAGAGGGACAACAAAATAATAAAAATGGACATCAAACGATATTTCATATGCAATTATTGTAACACTGATTTGAAATGAACAGACAGTAGTTTAAAAATAAAAAATAAAAATTACGCAGCTTGTTAAAGTACGATATGCTGTTGTTATTAATTTTAACCATAGAATACTATCTTATATCTCAGCAATGTAAATTGAAAATGGTTCTTCGCGTCGCAAATTTTAAAAACAATTCGTTTTTTATGTTCTTGTCCCTGATTCATCAATCAGGGTTGCAGCTGGTACTGCAACCTAACAAAGAGTGAACCTCATCCAGTCGTAAGCAAAATTTTGAAAACGAGTTTTGAAAAAAAAACTGTCAAGTGAGGAAGAAGCAGACTGACGAATGGTAACTGTCATTTCAAATGATTTTAATACTGAAAGTTTATTACGAACAAGTATTTATAGAAATTTCGGAAAATAGCCTAAAACTCCTTGAAAATGGCATTGGATCGAGATGAAAGCTGCTCACTTGGAATCACGATGGTCGAAGACGAATATAGGAGAATTACAATCCCCTACCTTGAGCAACAGGGAAAATCACTTTTTCGCATGGGAAGCAGTAATGTTTCTCCATTTTTCAGGTTTCAGTTTAAAAACCCCGATGACATTCTTTAATATCTTTTTGACAAGATTTGTGACGTCGTTAATAACAATGATGAACCACTAGTTTCCATCATCTTGTTTACCGTATGAAGCAGTTGCACTACTACTACTGCTACTACTAGCCAATCACCGCAGCGCCGGCTGAGGCGACACAGCTGCGCAAGCTTCTCCTCCATCCTAACCCATTCAAATCCTCTCTCTTTACACCCTCCCAGAATGTACCCACTCCCCTTAAATCTTTCCTTACGATATATCCAACCTCATTCGGGTACGACCTGCTTTTTGTTTGGCAATAGACCGTTGGTCGACAAAGACAGTCTTTGGTAATCTGTCATCCTTCATCCGCAGACCGTGTCCTAGCCATCTCAACCTTTCAGTCATTATAGCCCTAGAAAGCGGGATTGAACCACATTTTTAGTACAGCTTACTGTTTGAGATAAGGTCGAGTACCCAAAACAATCTGTCAGCTCTGGAAATTCTCTGGAAAACATCTAGCCAACCCTCCTCCATTTTTCAGAGCGCCCACACTTCCGACCCATACTTGACCACTGCCATTGCAGCTTCCAATATTCTAATCTTGGTTAGCAGATTTATTCTTCCGAACTTTTGTTCAATTGCGAAAAAACATCCTCGGCCTTGTCTATTCTACTTTTAACATCTTCACTGCCCCCTCCTTCTTTACTAATAATACTTCTTAGGTTCTTAGGTATATGAGGCTGTCGACTTGATTGATCTTCTCTTTACCCAACATCACCTTTTCACCTTCATTTATTCCTAGTCTTAGCGACTTAGTCCTCTTGACATTAATTTTCAAACCTATCCTAACACTCTGAAATCGCAAAACCTCTAAAAGTTGATTCTTTTTGCTAACATTTTCATCTAGGATGCTTAAATCCTTACCATAATCTAAGTCTATGTTGTTCGACTGCCTTTGCTGTCCTCCTTAGGACAAGGTCTATCAAAATGATCCTTATAAACGGGGATAGAACACAATCCTGCTTAACTCCTGATTTAATACAAAACCAGCTACAAGCCTCATTTCCTACCTTAACCGCAGCAATGTTATTCTCGTGTATAGCACTATTCACTTTAATGCCTTTATCTGGTGTATCATACAAGGATAGGACCTTTGCTAAAACTCTTCTATCAGCTGAATCAAACGCTTGCTCATTATTTATAAAACTGAGACATAAAGGCGTTTGATGACTCGGGCCCTTCTCAACTATAAATATAAGAGTGAAAATTTGGCCCATGCATCATCTATCCTTCTTTAGACCATACTGTTCTTTTATTAAAACTTTATCCCCAGCATCTCTAAGTCTAATGAGTATCATCATACTAAGTAACTTGCTTCCTACAGAAACCAGGCTAATACCTCTATAATTACCACACTCACTCTTACCATATTTTTAATACAGGGGTTTGATTGAATTTTCCTAAAATCGCTAGGTACTTCCCCTTTTTGAAAAATCCTGTTTATTATCTTCAGTAGCCTATGTCTAATCTCAAAACCATACTTAAAAACTCATTCACCACACTATCAGCACCCGGAGCCTTGTTATTCTGCCACAAGACTCTACCACGTTACTACTGATCATCAGTTTTATCCATTTAACAAAAGATACTGCCCACAAGTTTCCTGATGGAAATCATGGCAAAAGAGCGAGATTAAGGAAAGGTGCATCGTCTCAATTGGAAGTTTCCTCGAAAGAAGGAAACTTCATTATATCGGATATATATATATATATATATATATATATATATATATATATATATATATATATATATATATATATATATATATAATATATATATATATATATATATATATATATATATATATATATATATATATATATATATATATAGGAGTTATATCGGGAATATAATTTCAAAACTTCCCGGTAACTTCTACACCAAATTTTTCTGAAGTGGCAATGGGTGTTTTTTAGAACTATCACCAGGCACATGACACCCTTACAATTCGTAGATTTTGTAAATGCTCCAGCGGAGGAAAATGTTTGTTGGATGGTGCCGCAATGAGAAGACAAACATTTCTTTCTAGACTGTTATATGTCTACAGTTGCTAGAATATCATCTTATCTTAGTCCCAAAATATGGATCTGAGAACTATGGTTAGTTACGATTGGAGACAAAGATATGTTTCAGAGTTCCTTATTTTCCTTCGGGTTTTCATCATTTTACTTCAGGCGAACCTTATTTGTGGCCTGTAATTACCCCAATGACTTCTTGGGCCAAAGCTTCTGACGAATCTTCGCTTTAATAAAGAGCAAATGGTGCGATACATTTTCCTTTCAAACTAAAATGTGTCCTCGCGTTCTTTTCTATTTAGTTTTTTTTTGGAGATTATACCCCGAATAAAAGATAGCACATACTTTTAAGGCAAAGAGGTTAATTATTAAGAAGCCATATTGCTCGACTAAACAAAATGGATTAATTCTGTCCTTTTTACACCGTTTATAAACTTGAGCAAAACAATCATAGGCAGCGCGATATCGCGCTGCCTAAGTAAAGAATGATGTTGGCACAATATATTATTTATTTTTGGTCTTAGACTAGGGCACTTCGTATCGAAGGAGTTGTCGTAGAAACTTCGGAAAGGGCTCATTCGATTGGAAATTAAAGGGGCTTGTACCCTTTTTAATAGTCGAAAGTGATTGGAAGGCAATTAACACCCCTTCCACACCCACCATTTCCCCAAACACATCCAATCAAAATTTTGAGATAGCCATTTTGTTCAGCGTAGTTGATTTCCAGATAGAAATTATGTTTTTGAGGAGGACATTCCCCACAATCATCAGGGCAAGGGTTGTAAGTTATGCCCTGGGCGCATATAAGAACGATGTTGGCACAATGTATTATTTTTTTTTCCTTTAGACCAGGACACTTCGTATCGAAGAAGTTTTCGTAAAAACTTCGAAAAGGGCTTATTCAATTGGGAATTGGAGTGGCTTGTGCCCTTTTTAATAGTCGAAAATGATTGGAGGGCAACTAACTCCTCTCTCACGCCCACCTTTTCCCCAAACACTTCCAATCAAAATTTTGAGATTACCATTTTGTTCAACGTAGTTGAAAGTTCTGGAAACTAGGTTTTTAAGGATGACAAAACCCCCACAGACCTCAGGACAAGGGTTGTAAGTTATGCCCTGGGGGCATATAGGGCTTTTATAGAAATTTTTGTCGCAGAAACTTCAAAAAGGGCTCATTCGATTGGAAATGGCTAGTGCTCTTTTTAATAGTCGAAAATGATTGGAAGGCAATTAACACCCCTTCCACGCCCACCCTTTCCCCAAACACATCCAATAAAAATTTTGAGATAGCCATTTTTTTCCACGCAGTTGAAAGTTCTGGAAATTATACCTTTGAGCTGGACACTCCCCCACGGTCTTCAAGGCAAGGGTTATAAATTATGCCCTGGGGGCATATAAGGTTTTTATTCATGGGCACCCACAAGGGGGGGAGGGGCGCGAGCCCCCCTGGCTGAATGACGTTGTTATATATTTGTATTAATTTAAAATACTTTCCACCCAGTAAGTTTTGGGAGAAAAGAAGAGCTCTATAAAGCCAAAAATGGGCAGGAATAAAGTCATATAATCTTCCAAGAGTAAATCTACCCCAAACCACTATCAACAATTAAATGAACCTCAAAACGCACAGAAATTATAATAAATAGCCGAGTCAAACTCAAAACGAGCAAAGATTAATATCACTAGGGCTGACAACCCCCATGCCTTCTCAACACCAGGACATAACTTAGGCTTTACTGAAAAAAAAAAATTTAAAAATAAAAAAATGACCGTGGATTGTCAATTTAATTTACCTATGCTGATACTTAATTTCTTAAAATAAAAACTGAGTAAAAAAAGTGAGTAAAAAAAGTGTTTTCCTTATTTAAGTAAAAAAAGCGAAAACATTTAAACGTATTTTATTTTTAGTAAAGCGCAAACAATTTTCTGGTCTTGAGAAGGCATGGGGGTTATCATACGTACTAATGTTAATTTTTGCTCATTTCGAGTTTGACTCCGTTATTTATTCTAATTTCTGTTCGTCTTGAATTTCATTTATTTACTGATAGTGAATTGTGGTAATTTTATGCTTGGATGATTACTTGACTTCATTTTTGTCCATTTTTGGCTTAATGGAGCTCTTTACTTTTCTTTGAAAAGCTTGTTTTGTGGAAAAAGTTTTTTTTAGATGAATTTCTGTTCGTTTTTTATTGAAAAAGTTATTTTCATGAAAAAAAGTCTTTTAAATCTTTTCGGTTTTTCTTTATAAGAATCCATATTTTGGCATAATTGTGGGAGTTTAACATGCCCAATATCCCTAACGACACAGTTGCTGGACCGTTCTACTATGCTGAACAAAATAGTTGTCTCAAAATTTTTTACTAGATGTATTTGGGAAATAAATTGGCTTGAGAGACGGGCTGATTGCCCTCCAGTCTCTTTTTACTCTTAGAAAGGACACTAGAACTTTTAATTTTGAATCGAATCAGCTTCTTTAAATGTTTCAAGGATATTTCTAGCTATTATAGAGTGGTGCTGCCTATGATATCGCTTATATGCCTTTTTGAAAACCTGCATGTATACAGTTTTTTCGTTTGATGGGAAAGCCCCCTAAACACTTCCTAGAAGTTTCACCTTAATACTCTAAGCGTCATTAGTTGCAGTAACTGTAATTGTAGTACTAAAAGTATGCACATAGTGCCTTCTGGCTAGTTCAAAATCCCCCACAACCTTACTCTTAAAGATTTAACTTAATAATGTAAATTGTTCTTGAAATATTGCTTTGTCACCTTTTTGAAAGTCCACATGCACATAGTTTGTTTTGATTTAGTTCAACGTCCACCTAAATATTTCTTATATTTGATTACTGTAGACATTGTTATATTTCGTTGGACTATTGGCTACAAAATGGCTGTCTCACAATTTCGATCGAATGTGTTTGGAGAAAAGACAACATCAGGGAGGGAAGGGGGCTGTTTTCTCTCCATCACTTTTGACTCTTAAAATGGAAATAGAACTATACATTTCCAATCAAATGAGCCTCCTCTAATGTTCACAAGACCACCTCTTCATAAAAACCTTACACCCCCCTTCCCCCGGGGAATAACTGAATGTGCATTGTCAGTCTAATATAGCCTACATATGCTGATATTTAGTAATCAAAATGTTAAAATTATTTGATTTATTAAAGTTGTAAGAGTAAAAACATTTATAAAAACATTTATTTTTTCAGTAAAGTGCAAATCATGTTCTGACATTGGGAATGCATAGGGGTTTTGAGCCCTACCCATGTTAATTTCTGCTCGTTTTGAGTTTGACTCGGTTATTTATTGTAATTTCTATTCATTTTGGGTTTCATTTATTTATCGATGCTGATTTGTGGTAGTTTCACGCTTGGTAGATTATTTAATTTTATTTTTGTTGATTCTTGGTTTAATGGAGTTCCTTACTTTTCTTTGAAAAACTTATTTTGCGGAAAAAGTTTTTTTTAATTAATATTTTAGAAACACAGCTGTTTTTCAATTTCTCTTATCATGAAACAAGAAAACACATTTTTGCCAAGGAATATTTAATATTTAAGCCAATTTTACAAACTACATTTACACATTCCAGATTCTCAAACACACAACTAAATTCTAAAATTCTACTTTATTTTTTTCTCACCGTGAGAATCATAAGTTAGCGTACCTTATGAACGCTATACATGTCATATTTTTCGAGATTTCTTAAGCTTCATGTGTTTTACGGGAGAAGGATAAAAAGCCCATGCCGCCCCTATCAATAAGCCCATTTTGCCCTTGTCACCAGTCAGTAAATTTAAAATCAAAATGACTTCAAATAATGACAGCAAACACCCTAATATAGATGTTGTTAGTTCTTTCTGCTTCCTTTGCTTCTTTTCTTATGAGCAAAATTTGTTTCTTAAGGCGCAAAATCGTTTAAGTAGATTGGAGAAAAAAAAGGCTTAAGCGGATTGAATACAAAGCATATTGTCTCTAAGGGTCAACTTGGCCCCCTAAACACTCCCTAAAAATTACAACATGATCCCCGAGATATTGCAGATACGCCATTTTGATAACTTGCTACTTTACCATAAATAAATTGTGAATCTCATAGAGACTTATAGTACAAAATGCTAGGAGGAATGGAGACAAAAATGTTCACCCTCCCCCGACATAAAATCCTGAATTTAAAGCGTGCCAGTTCTACCGATTGTTTCCCTGGAAAAGCCTTGTTTAATTCAGCCAAGATGTAAATACTGGATTAATTACTATGCAATTTGAGCAGGAATTTTGTAACTAAGAAAATTGAGCAAGAAATTTAATTCTACAAGGTAAGGAATCATAGTCGACTTCCAAAATCAGTAGAAACCAAGATTTTAGCAAGGAATTTATATTAGTCCCATAGGATTTGCCCTTTTGTGAATTAATTAGTTCGGTGCAATTTCACATGCCGGAAAGCAATCCTTTAGTAATTGGTTGTCTTCCTAAGAAACGCTGTAAATTAATAAAATAAAGATAATTAAAAGAGATATAGCTTCTTTTTAAGAACTCTTTTCTGTTAGCTAATAAACATAATCCGCTTAAAAAAAAAGAACTGAATACTTTCTATCAAACAGTTCGTGGTAACGAACAGCAAGTAAGGGCCGATGCGGCTCAATAGTAACCGAAACTAAAATATGGAATTTTGATAAGAACAGATATATCAAGAGAATCAGCTTATTATGCTGATTCCAGATATATGAGATTCATTAAGTTGAGTGTTGTCCATCAAAAGCTACGATCTTGAGAAAACTTACCTGATTTTCGAAAAAGGGGAGAAATTCCCATAAAAATAAATAAATCTTAATGAAAATCACACAAACAGATTCAGCGTATAGAGAACCCTACTGTAGAGAGTTTATTAGGCTAGTTATGAACATTTGTAGTTTTACTGCGTAATTCTAGGATATTTCAATTTCTAGTGCTACTGGGTAAAGAAAAATGATAGCTGGCATAGAAAATTTTTAGTCTTGCTTTCAGCAATTAATTAAAAAACAATTTTCCACAAAATAAGTTTTTCAAAGAAAAGTAAAGAACTCCATTAAACCAAAAATGAGCAAAAATTGAATCAAACAATCTACCAAGCGTAAATCTAAAAGAAATCAGCATCGATAAATAAATGAAACCCAAAACGAACAGAAATTACAATAAATAACCGAGTTAACTCAAAACGAGCAGAAATTAACATGAGTAGGGCTCAAAACCCCTATAGCTTCCCAAGGCCAGAACATAATTTGCACTTTACTGAAAAAAAATACAAATGAATGTGCATTGTCAGTTTAATACACAAATACTGATATTTAGTAATCAAAATGTTAATATTATGTGCTTTATTAAAGTTATAAAAGTAAAAACATTTATATTTTTTCAGTAAAGTGCAAATTATGTTATCTAACGTAAAGAGGGAGGTAAGGACTAGGGGGCGAACCCAATCACATGCGCAATACTTTCTTTTCGTTTTCAGTTTTCGTTTTCGTTTTCGTTTTCAGTTTTGATGTTCCTCCTTACTTTCAGTTGAAAAAATAATTTCTGATCGTTTTTTTAAATAATGCTCGGAAATCCAGCGCCCCCTGGCAGTGGTGGATCCAGAGGGTCCGGGCCTTGGATACAATTCATACCTACTTCGGCATGTCTTTGATATTAATATGGCTCTTTACTTCTATTTGAAAAGTGTGTTTTATAGAAATTTTTTTAAATTAATTGCAGAAAAACACCTATTAGGGATATAAAGATGTATTTATTTAAGGGTATAAATTCTTATTTGTAAGGAAAAACCAACAATATAATAAGGAAACATAGGTATATAAATTTGACCTCAGATGCTAACATTTGATAAAGCTTACTTGTTTCACCAAGCTTTAATCTGATGCTTTAAAAATACCCTTTCTACAAATAACTGCCCCCTCCCTCAACTTGATTATATCAAGTTGAAGGTATTGAATAGTCTACCTCAATGTTTAAATGTTCTGGTTAAACGAAGATCAATTTTCTTGCGGTGTTTGCATCTTATGTTTGGTAAAGGTATTCTAAGGCCTTTGAATTTGTTTCTAAAACAGGGTGGACAACCTTTTCAGTAGCATGGGGAGAGGATAGAAAAGATCGATAAAGTGGACAGCTTCGCTTACCTCGGTATCCGGGTTGCATTATTAGTAGAAGAGCCAAGGTCCAGTTTTTTTTCATAGTTGAAAAATTTTTGGAAGAATAGGAAGATAATTCTGTACTCCAAGATTAGAATATTGGAAACTACACGTGGTAATAGTGGTCAAATATAGTTCTGAAGTATGGATGCTTCGAAAAACAGAGGAAATTTTCTAGAAGTTGTCCAGAGATATTTTCTACCGATTGTTTTGGGTACCCGAGTGACTGACCGTATTTCAAAAAGTAGGCTGTGCGAAACCTGTGGTACAATTCCGGTTTCTAGGAGAATAATGAGATAGAGATTAACATGGTTAGGGCTCGTTCTGCAGATGAAGGAGCACAGATTGCCAAAGATTGTCCTTTTTCAAAAACCAACAAAGAGAAAAATCTAAAAAAAACAAAAAAAAACGAGACTGTGGCCAGTGGAGAGAAAGTTTTCGTTTCTCTTCACTGGCCACAGTCTCGTTTTTTTTTTGAGATTTTTCTCTTTGTTGGTTTTTGTCATGGCTGGCCAGTTCGGCTTAAGATCTTTCAATAGTCCTTTTTGGCCAACCATTTAGGGTTAAACAAAAGCAGGTCATCCTCGGTTGGGGTAGGAGGATGTCGTCAGGAGAGATTTGAAGAAAATGGGAACTTTCTGGGAGGGTGTAAAGAGAAACATCAAGAAAGCATTAAAAAAACGTTCAAAAAAAACATAAAGAAAAATACGATTTTTATTGCAAGAAGGGTAGTTGGAAAAAAATTGGTATGGAAAGTTCAGTTATAAAAACAGAGTATTCATAAAAAAAACATCACATTGAAGTAGCTAATTCATTGTTTGAAATTGTTACTAACTACAAACATCTTCAAATTATGAAATACAAAATATCGACGTTTTGGTCTTAAAATTGCCTTGAAATTGCTAAAGGAAAGCTTCACATCCACTGTTGTAATAGCTGATGTCGTGAAGGATTTAAAGTCTGCTCCAACGTCCTGCCCACTGTTGATTTTGACCAAGAGTTCAATATTTCTCCATCCTCGGTTTTTTTTAACACATCCTCCAATTTCTTCCACATCGGAGTTCCAATTTCCCCAGTAACTTATTTCTGCTTCTCAATAGCGTTGTTAACAATAGCTACACTATCCGTTAAGCTCATATTTTAATATTCGAGCTTTGTTATAGAGTGTTTTGAAAAACAAGCATTTGAAGAAATGTAAGCCAAGTTATTCGTTAGTGTGGGTTGCTCCAGCCTGTTCTATAGTCGTAGCCGAGGATGAGTCTTGCTCAGAGCGAACATTTTTAATTGAGCCAAGGTTCTTGCTGTAATAGTCTGCCGCTTCTTAACAAGTTTCCCATCTCAATTCAAATGTGTAATTAAACAGTTTTAAATAATTAATAATTACTTTTTGTATTTGAAGATTCCCCCCCCCAAAAAAAAAGCACTGAATACACCTTTATTGTCATTGGTATAAAACGAAAGTGCAAGAAGAAAGAACAAAATTACGCTAGCGACTATTATATTAAATCCAATTATATCAGTGTCTTGCCAAATATTTATGAAAGGATAGAAAAAAATTTATAAAATACCCAAGTAGTTGTCAACGCTACTTCTTTTTTAATGTTAACGACAATACCTACGTCAGTAAAAATATGTTACTACTATATGTGCGTGATTTCTTAATTACAAATTCTATTTATAACAAGATTAGTATCTTTTAATGTGTATAAATATATTTTCTTTTAAATATGTTCTTAATTTTAAGATTAATTAAAAAAAAATTCCACAAAATAAATTGTTCAAAGAAAAGTAAACAACTCCATTAAACCAAAAATGAGCAAAAATAAAATCAAATAATCTACCAAGCGTGAAACTACCACACATCAGTACCGATAAATCAATGAAAACCAAAACGAACAGAAATCATAGGCAGTGCAATAGTGCTGCCTAAGTAAAAAACGATGTTGGAACAATGTATTAATTTTTTTTTTTTTGTCTTTTTCCTTGTCTTAGACCAGGGCACTTCTTATCGAAGGATTTGTCGTAGAAACTTCGAAAATTGGAGTGGCTTGTGCCCTTTTTAATAGTGGAAAGTGATTGGAAGGCAACTGACAACCCTTCCACGCCCACTATTTCCCCAAACACATCCAATCAAAATTTTGAGGTAGCCATTCTGTTCAGCCTAGTTGATTTCCAGATATAAATTATGTTTTTGAGGAGGACACTCCCCCAGAGCCCTCAGCGCAAGGGTTGTAAGTTATGCCCTGTGGACATATAAGGTTTTTATAGAAGGCGGTGTCGTAGAAACTTCAAAAAAGGCTCGTTCGATTGGAAATTCAAAGGCCTAGTGCCCTTTTTAATAGTCGAAAGTGATTGGAGGGGAACTAACCCCCCTCTCACGCCCGCCATTTGCCCAAACACATCCAATCAAAACTTTGAGACAGCCATTTTGTTCAACGTAGTTGAAATTTCTGGAAATTAGGTCTTTGAGGATGACAACTTTGAGGATTATGGAAAAAGTGGTTAAGGCAGCATTCTGTGGGGGAAATCTCTGGTCTTACGTTCGATTCCCACAGCGGAAAAAATCTTAGATGACGAATTATAAAGGTTCCCAGAGGAAAAAATCTTGAAGAAAATTTCTCGAAGAAAAAATATTGAAGAAAAAAGAAACAAATCTAGACGAAAATGAAATATCGAAGAAAAAAATCTTGAAGAAAAAAGAGATCTTGAAGAAAATAATCTCGAAAAAAATTAAATCTTGACGAAAAATCCGTCCACAGTTACAATCCGGGTTCCCCAATTGACTGGCAGGCCCTGAGCTCTAGGGAGTCACGCGTGATAACGTCATCCTCAATAAGTTTAACATGTCACGCGAGATTACGTCATCCTCAATAAGTTTAACAAGTCACGCAACTCATATTACGTAACAAACACCTGCATCTTGAAGAAAATCAATAACCTGCGTCTTGAGGGAATCGCTATTAAACTTCTTCCTTATTATGGATGAAGAAGAAAAGAGTAGTGGCAATAGGCCCAGCAGAATCCAAAGGGCAGTCACTTCTTTCTTCCAACGATTTATCTGGTCCAGGTTTTTGATTTTAAAAGGTATGGTAGGCATTGATGACATTATCCATGTCAAAATCCAAAACCCAATCATCGTCACTACCTTTTTCAATTAGTTTGGTTCGTTTTATCTCGGCTTGTATTTCGTCATTACAAAACATATATTGCCAAATCTTTCTTTTTTTCCAAGGTATGGTAGGCATTAATGACCGTATCCATGTGGAAATCCCAAACCCAATCCTCATCGCTATCGTTTCCAATTTCGACACGTTTTGATTCTCGCTGTCCAGGTTAATTTTCATTGATTCGCTCACATGTTCAGTGTCGTATGTCTTCTAACCACGTGTGTCTTTGCTCTTCATTTTTATTTTTGACACGCCACCGCTGTTCTTCTAACCGCGTGTGTATTTACTCTTCATTTTCATTTTTGACTCGCTCACATGCTCGATGTCGCAAGTCTTCTAACCGCGTGGGTCTTTGCTATTCATTTTCATTTTTGAATCGCTCACTTGCTCAGTGTCATATCTTCTAGCCATGTGTTTCTTTACTCTTTATTTTCATTTTTTGCTCGCTCTAATTGTCGTTTTCACATATCTTCTAACCACCCATGCCTTTGCTCTTTATTTTCATTTTTGACAAGTTTTTGGATTTCGATTACTTATATTTTTGGTTTTAATTGTATTGAAAATAAAGTATTTTGCAGTAGGCATCAAGACATGGTTAATTGTTAAAAAAGCCAAACAGATAGTCCGAGTAATTGAGAGGCAAATATTTACTTTTTTACTTTACTTTTCTTTACTATTTTTTGAAAAACTTCTTTTGTGGAAAAAGTTTTTTAATTAATTTCTGTTCGTTGTACGAATAGACCGGCTATCTCAAAATTTTATTAGATGCATTTCAGGACAATAAGACATGTGTGTGTGTGTTGGAGGGGGGAGTAGCTGCCCTCCAATCATTTTGACTCTTAAAAAGAGGACTAGAGCGTCTCATTACCGATCCAGTGAGCCCCCTCGGAAGTTTATATGACCATGACTTCTATAAAAAACCTTATATCCCCCCAGGGCATAATTTACAACCTTTGCTTTGATGGCTGTGGGAGGTTTGCCATCCTCAAAGACATAATTTCCGTGCCTTCCAACTAAGTTGAACGAAATGGCTGTCTCAAAATTTTGCTTGGATGTGCTCGGGGAAATGTTTGAAAAGGGCACTAGCCCTTTCAATTTCCAATCGAATGAGCCCTTTTTGAAGTTTCTGAACAACGCTTTCTATAAAAACCTTATATACCCCCACGGCATAACTTACAACCCTTACCCTGAGGTTTGTGGGGGGGGGGGGTTGTCATCCTTAAAAACCAAATTTCCAGAACTTTAAACTACGTTGAACAAAATGACTATCTCAAAATTTTGATTGGATGTGTTTGGAGAAATGGCGGGCGTGAGAGGGGGTTAGTTGCCCTTCAATCACTTTCGACTATTAAAAACAGTACTAGCCCTTTCATTTTCCAATCGAAAGATCCCTTCTTTAAGCTTCTATAACAACAGTGTCTATAAAAACCTTATATGCCCCCAGGGCATAACTTACAAACCTTAACCTGAGGGCTGTGGACGGTGTTGTTGTCCTCAAAGACCTAATTTCTAGAACTTACAACAACGTTAAAAAAATGGCTATCTCAAAATTTTGATTGGATGTGTTTGGGGAAATGGTGGGTGTGAGAGGGGGGTTAATTGCCCTCCAACTACTTTCTACTATTAAAAAGGCCACTAGACCATTCAATTTCCAATCGAATGAACCCTTTTTGAACTTTCTACGATAATCCTTTCTATAAAAACCTTATATGCCCCCAGGAAATAACTTAATGCCCTTACCCTGAGGGCTGTAGGGGAGGAGGGGGGGGGGGGTTGTCATCCTCAATGACCTAATTTTCAGAACTCTCAACTACGCTGAACAAAATGGCTATCTAAAATTTTAATTGAATGTGTTTGGGGAAATGGTAGGCGTGAGAAGGGGGTTAATAGCCCTCCAATCACTTCGACTATTAAAAAGGGCATTAGCCCTTTCAATTTCCAACTGAATGAGCCCTTTTTGAAGTTTCTACGACAGAGCTTTCTATACCTTATATGCCCCCAGGGATAACTTACAACACTTGCCCAGATGGGTTTGGCGGGGGGGGGGGTTCATCCTCAAATACCTAATTTCTAGAACTTTCAACTACGTTGAACGGAATGGCTATCTCAAATTTTGATTGGATGTGTTTGGAAAAATGGTGGGCGTGAGGGGGGGACTCCGACTATTAAAAAGGGCATTAGCCCTTTCAATTTCCAATTGAATGAGCCATTTTTGAAGTTTCTACGACAGAGATTTCTATACCTTATATGCCCACAGGGATAACTTACAACACTTGCCCTGAGGGGCTTGGCAGCGGGGGGGGGGTCATCCTCAAATAAATAATTTCTAGAACTTTCAACTACTTTGAACAGAATGGCTATCACAAAATTTTGATTGGATGTGTTTGGGAAAATGGTGGGCGAGAGGGGGGGGTTAGTTGCCCTCAAATCACTTTCGTTTATTAAAGAGGGCACTATTTCTTTCAATTTCCAATCGAATTAGCCCTTTTTGTAGTTAGGGCATAACTTACAACTCTTTACCTGAGGGCTGTTGTGGGATTTTCATCCTCAAAGACATAATTTCCGGACTTTTCAACAACGCTAAAAAAATGGCTATCTCAAAATTTTTGATTGGATATGTTTGGGGAAATGGTGGGCGTGGTAGGGGTGCTAGTTATACTCCAACACTTTTGACTATTAAGAGGGGCACTAGCCCGTTCAATTTACAATTGAATGAGCCCTTTTTGAACTTTCTACGACAGCTCTGGCTAAATAAACCTTATATGCCCAAAGGGCATAACTTAAAACCCTTGATCTGAGGTGTATGGGGGGTTTATCATCCTCTAAGACATAATATACTCTACTACGTTGAACAAAATGGCTATCTCAAAAGTTTGATTGGATGTGTTTGTGGAAATGGTGGGCGTGAGAGGGGGGCTAGTTGCCCTCCAATCACTCAACTATTAAAAAGAGCACCAGCCCTTTACATTTCCAATCGAATTAGCCCTTTTTGACGTTTCTACGACAACGCTTTCTATAAAAAAAAAAAACTTATATGCCCCCAGGGCATTACTTACAACCCTTGCCCTGAGAGCTGTGAGGGGGTTGTCATCCTCAAAGTCCAGAACTTTCAACCATGTTGAACAAAATGGCTATCTCAAAATTGTGATTGGATGTGTTTGGGGAATGGAGGGCGTGAGAGGGGTTCTAGTTGCCCTCAAATCACTTTCGACTATTAAAAAGGGCACTAGCCCTTTGAATTTCCAGTCGAATGAGTCCTTTGTGAAGTTTCAACGACAATACTTTCTATAAAACCTTACAGGCCCCCAGGGCATAACTTACAACTTTTGTCCAGAGGGCTGTGTGGGGAGTGTCCTCCTCAAAGACATAATTTCCGGATCTTTCACGTACATTGAACAAAATGGCTATTTTAAAATTTTGACTGGATGTGTTTGGGTAAATGGTGGGCGTTGAAGGGGTGTTAGCTGCCTTCCAATCCCTTTCAACTATTAAAAAGGGCACAAGTCCTTCCAATTTTAAATCAAACGAGCCCTTTTCAAAGTTTCTATGACAACTCCTTCGATACGAAGTGCCCTGGTCTAAAAGAAAAAAAATAATACATTGTGCCAACATCGTTCCTTACTTAGGCAGCGCTTGATTGAAGTATGTTTTTACTTTTATAACTTTAATAAAACAAATTATATTAACATTTTGATTACTGAATATCAGAATATGTATTTTAAAAAAGACAATCCAAATTCATTTGTATTTTTTTCAGTAAACTTCAAATTATGTTCTGGCCTTGGGAAGGCATAGGGGTTTTGAGCCTTACCGATGTTAATTTCTGCTCGTTTTGAGTTTCACTCCGTTATCTATTGTAATTTCTTTTCGTTTTGGGTTTCATTTATTTATCGATGCTGATTTGTGGTAGTTTCACGCTTGGTAGATTATTTTTTTTTATTTTGGCTCAATTTTGGTTTAATGACTTGACTTGACTTTATTTAACAAAAACATATACATAAATTTTCTACAAAGGAGAAGAGAGGAATCTCGTAATGTCTCCTTTATCAAACAATAGGGGGGAAAAATTACACTTCCCGCTAACATAGCTTTAGAAAGAAAAGAAAATTTGATAAGAACATAACAAAATTTAAAATAAATTTAAAGAAAAAATGAGAAAGAAAAAAAAAAAAAAAAAAAAAAAAAAAAAAAAAAACATACATAACTTAACTATCGACTCACGGAGATAGGGATGGGATTTAGTAACAATTTATAAATAAATCAATAATACAATCAATCCCCGCTACTGTAGGCTGAAAGGACCATCTTTTTCAATTTCTTTTTATATATGTATAGTGATGGTGATTCACTTACTATAATTCAAATAACTTATATTTATTCGCAATATGAGGAAGTTGATATCTTAAACTTAGTCTGGATTTCTCAATTTTAACAAACGGGAAAAGAAACTTAATCCTAGCTCTTGATAAATGGCTATGTTTATTTTCAACCAAAAGTTTCATACTATTGAAAAAATGATCTTTATGTTGGATTTTCATAAACCATATGCCCAAATTAAGGTGCAAAATTTGTTGTAAATCCAGAATATCAAGAAATAGAAAAGATGTTTTAATTTCAGATAATTCCTCTGTCTTCCTGGGGTGTGCTAAAAAACGGTCCAGAATTTTTATTGATTTATTTTGAACAATTTGGAGTCCTCGTAAATGTGAAGGGAAAGTCAGCATCCAAACGCTCGGACAATACTGGAAATAACAATCAATTAATGAAAAATATAAAGTTCTAATGATTTGGTATGGAAACAGAAACTTTAATCTATGCAAACAACCGAGATTCCTGGACACTGTTGCTTTAAGTTTACTAATATGCGTCTTAAACGACAGAGTTGAATCAATATAAATACCTAAATATCTAAATAAATCCACTCTTTTTATGGAAGAAGCTCCAATATTAATAATTTGAAATGACACACGCTTCACTGACCTCGAACTTCTCCCAAAACCATAAATTCCGACTTCTCTAAATTAGGTATTAATCGGTTATCATGAAACCAAGAATTTACATTCAAAGCAACAGTCTCCAAGGACAATCGTAGGTGCTCCTCGTTGCCCGCCCTCAAACTAATTGCTGTATCATCCGCAAACAATATTGCTAACTCATCACCTGAAGGCATGCAATTTGGAAGATCATTTACATAAATCAAAAAAAGTATCGGCCCCAATACAGATCCCTGCGGTACCCCTATATTTTCTAACGGGAAAATATGAGATGATTCTTCACAAACTTGGACTTTAAAACTTCTTTCAGATAAATACGATCTCATTAAATCCAGAGCTATTCCACGGATTCCTATATTTTCCAGCTTATCAAAAAGAATTGCATGATCTATTGTATCAAAAGCTTTTTTTATGTCAAAAAATATAGTTGCCGCCAAATAACTATCATCCAATACCCTCTGATAAGAAATGATGTAAAGCAGCTAATGCTTGCTCTTTTGATCTACCACCCAAAAAACCAAACTGATTAGGAGAAAAAAAATTATTCTTTACCAGAAATGAAATAAATCTACTTTTTATTATCTTTTCAAAAACTTTAGAAACGGGTGATAAAATAGTAATAGGCCTATAATTGTTTGGGTTATCTTTATCACCTTTTCTAAACAAGGTTAAAATTTTAGATACTTTAAGACAAACAGAGAAATATCCATTTTTTATACAATAATTAAAAATATATAAAATCGGCTGAAGAAATACACCAACTAATTCCTAAAACAGAAAAGTTGATATACCATCACACCCTGTCAAAAATCCATTTTTCAAACTAGTAACGGCTCTTTGGTATTCCAAGAACCGGATAGGGTACATAAATATAGTCTTATCTACTTTATTTGGTAAATATTTTCTATGATTATGTGTTCCAGCAGAAATTTGATCCACCAGACCATGTCCGACTTTCCTAAAATGGTCAGCAAATGCTTCCGCCATCCCTCTCTCATCAGTTATCTTAACTCCTTGATGACTTGTAATGTGAGATGGAATATTTCTTGTTTTAACATTATTTATTTTTTTATTTATTATTTTCCATGTTTTCCGAGGTGAATCACATTTGCGAAATTCATTTTGATAATATTTTGCTTCTGCTTCTCTGAGAACAAGAGTAAACTGGTTTTTATATTTTTTTAAAATTTTCAATATTAATTTCATTTGGGTACTGCATTTTCACCTTACACAATCTATTTTTTTCTTTTATACTCTTTAACAGGCTTTCAGTAACCCATGGTTTACGAGGCAAATCCTTACTCTTTCTTAATACCATAGGACATACTTGGTCAAATATTTGGTTAAATTTACTATAAACAATTGACTGATTCGGGTCTTCAACATTTAGGACATCATTCCAATCTATATCTCCTATTTTTACTTTCATCTCATCTATCTTATTTTGGTTAATTATCCTTTTATAACTTTTATTTGGTCTCTTTTCACGTTCCACTCCTGATCCAGAGAAGTCAGAAACAACAACACAATGATCAGATGTATCATTCAAAATAATATGGGTATCAAGGCAATTTTCAGATGTAAAAATGTTATCAATAAGAGTTGCATGGTTATCACAGATTCTTGATGGTAGTAAACAAGTAGGTGACAAACCATGTAAAAATGAAATATTCAAAAATTCTAATCCCTTATTCGATGTCGAAACATTATGTCGCATTAAATCAATATTAAAATCCCCCATTACATAAAACGGATTGTGTTGTTGGGTGAGGGCATCTAACAATGACTCATATTGTCTTAAAAACTCGTGAAGACTAGACGATGGTAGCCGGTATACTACAATTACCCAAAAGACATTTATTCCATCATTTACTTCTACTACACAACTCTAAATTAACATCTCAACATTCCAAACCATAAATTCATTACTTAAAGAAGATGCAAAAACATCTCGTATAAAAATACCAACTTCTCCTCTCTCATTCTGTTTTCAACTAGCATGAAAAAACTTATAATTTTCATAATGTTGGAATGTATTATTTTTATCAAGAAATGTCTCACAAATTCCGAACACATCTGTTGATGACCTTTTAAGAAAATCATGCAAAAAATTTAAGCTGCTATTTAATCCTCTACAATTCCAAAATTATAGTCGTTTAAATTTATTATTTAAATGTGGAAGATCATGAACAAAAAAATATTTATTTTTATGTGCATGATAATAATCTGTCAAATCTTTATACTGAGAAGAATATCCATTAAAGATATTATTAATGTAAAGGGTATTTTTTTCCAATATCCTCCAGCCTACCAACATGGATTTGTGCAAAACATAACTCATCCATAATCTAAACTCAACAAAAACTTCGCATCCCGTCCCCGTTAGCCGATATAAATAAAATGAAAAAAAAATAAATAAAAAAATAAAAGGCAACAAAAATTTCGAAAATAAAAAATAAGAACAAAAAAGTAATACATAAACAATATTTGATATCATACTCACTCTAACCATTATCCTTATCATCACCCGAAGGCGAGCGCAATTTAATCACGGATACCTGAGCTAAATCACAACTAACTACAATCATAAATCCACTCAAATATACTAAAAAAAACCTTTAATCCACTTCCGATACATTTTTTATGCATTTGACTTATACGACATTACACCATTTAAGCTTCACTTTTTGCTCATTCTCAATCAAGCATAATGCAGGTGGGACGACTGGGGGGATCCAAGCACTGGCTCCCTTTTCTCTCAATTCTTTCTGTTTGATTTTCAGGGAGTTACGAATGTCACGAACACCTTTCGTCACATCATCTGTTATATAGACATAGGGAGATTCGCTTCCGGCTACTCTTCTGAACGGGTTTTCACGCAATTTCTTGTTTCCCCGAAGGATACAGAATTTGTCCTTATCATCCTCGAGCTGGATTTTGATAAGTCGATGCGTAAACTCAAGTAGTTCAAATTGGGTATTAATCCCAAGATGTTGGGAAAGTAAGGCGTTAACATGCTCCTTAGCTTTTGAGTTAGATTCACCTTTAATGTTCCATAGAATAATATTCCTTCTTCTATCAATGTTTTCTACCACAAGGACTCTCGTAGCTAACTCACCAAAACCAGGTTCCTTTGCAATTTGTTTACGTAGTGCCGATATTTCCTGCTTAATACTGGATAACTCTTTTTCGTGGGTCACTTTTGCTAATTGCAAATCTTCAACACGAGACGTTAGGGACGCTAAACCATACTTAATGTCACTCATTTCCCTTTTCATTTCCGAAATATCATTCTTAGTTTCTTCGACGATTGCAAGGATTTTATCCAACTTTGAAACATTATCAGTCGATTCCGTGGACCCTCTAGACTCGTCCAAATCGTTTTGTCTTGATCGCTTTCCGCTTTTCTTAACCATATTGGTATCCAATAATGTTTATAATTTTCAAATAGCTCGATAAACGAACGCCTAAGATAATTCACTAGGCACTTCACTTGTCAGCTTATCAAATAATTTTTTGTATTGTTTTCTACCCAATAATGTTTATAATTTTCAAATAGATCGATAAACGAACGCCCAAGATATTTCACAACAAATTTTACACAGCGCTCGCACAGGGATGTTACTACTCCGGGTGCATTGAATGAACTGACTCCGATTATTTGATTTTTGATTTTATTTTTGCTCCTTTTTTGCTTAATGGAGTTCTTAACTTTTCTTTGAAAAACTTATTTTGTGAAAAAAGTTTTTTAATTAATTTCTATTCGTTTTATATTGACATAGTCTTTTCAGGGAAAATAATATATCTGGACACAATTAGTAGTGTTTAATTCAGTTTCATACCTCCTCTAGTTGACGTGAAATAGAATACTTGATACCATTCGCAGAAAAATCTGTTTACTTTCTTTGATAGCTTGTATACACTTACGCTATTCTGATTTAGTTAAATTTTAAGAGCAGAAGTGGCCCCGAAAGTTTGAACATAATACCCTCAGTCGTTCCTGGGATACTGCTGAGATGCCTTATTGGGAATTAGCATTAACACAGTGCATTTTTATTTAATCATAAGGCAATATTTAGTTTTAAACATAAAGAGCAAATGGGAGGGTGGGCGCTGGAGGGAGATTAGTTGCCCTCCAATCACTTTCGACTATAAAAAAGGGCGTTAGCCCTTTCTATTTTCAATCGAATGAGCCCTTTTCGAAGTTCCTACGAAGACTCCTTCGATACGAAGTGCCTTGGTCTTAACAAAAAAATAATAACAATAATACATTGTACCCACATCGATCTTTAATATAAATATGTCAAGTCTTCCAGTCACTTTTGACTATTAAAAAGGGCACTAGCCCTTTCAATTTACAATCGATAGAGCCCTTTTTGAGTTTCTACGACAACGCTTTCTATAAAGACCTTATATATCTTAGGGCACAAATTACAACCCTTGACCTGAGGGCTGTGAGGGGGTTGTCATCCTCAAAGACCTAATTTTAAGAACTTTCAACTACGTTAAACAAAATGGCTATCTCAATTTTTTGATTGGATGTGTTTGAGGAAATTGTGGGCATGAGGGGGGCGTTAGTTGCTCTCCAATCACTTTCAACTATTAAAAAAGGCAATAGCCCTTTCAATTTCCAATAGAATCAGCCCTTTTGAAGTTTCTACGATCAGCACTTTCAATAAAAACCTTATATGCCCCCAGGGCATAAATTACAACCCTTGCCCTGACGGATGGGGGGGGGGTGTCATCCTCAAAGACCTAATTTCCCGAAGTTTAAACTACGTTGAAGAAAATTGCTATCTCAAAATTTTGATTGGATGTGTTTGGGGAAATGGTAGGCGTGAGAGGGGGGTTAGTTGCCCTCCAATCACTTCCAAAGATTAAAAAGGGCACTAGCCCTTTCAATTTCCAATCGAATGAACAGCCCTTTCCTTTCTGAAGTTTCTACGACAAAGCTTTCTATAAAAACCTTATATTCCCCAAGGCATTACTTCGAACCCTTGCCCTGAGGGCTGTGAGGGGGTTGTCCTCCTCAAAGACATAATTTTTAGAACTTTCAACTATGTTGAAGAAAATTGTTATCTCAAAATTTTGAGTGGATGTGTGGAGGGAAATGGTGGGCATGAGAGGGGGGTTACTTGCTCTCCAATTACTTTCGACTATTACAAATACCACTAGCCATTTCAATTCCCAATCAAATGATTCCTTTTTGAAGCTTCTACAACAATACTTTCTATAAAAAAAAAACAACCTTGTATGTCCCCAGGGCATAACTTAAAACCATTGCCCTGAGGGCTGTAGGGGGAGTGTCATCCTCAAAAACATAATTTCCAGAAATTTCCAGAAGAAAATTGCTATCTCAAAATTTTGGTTGGATGTGTGACTACTAAAAAGGGCACAAGCCCTTTGAATTTCCTTTTCAAGTTTCTACGACAAAGCTTTCAATAAAACCTTATATGCCCCCATGGCTTAACTTACAACCCTTACCCTGAGGGATATGGGGGGAGTATCATCCTCAAAGATATAATTTCCGGACCTTTCAACTACTTTGAACAAAATGGCTATCTCAAAATTTGGATTGGATGTGTTTTGATAAAAGGTTGGCGTGGAAGGGATGATAGTTGCCTTCCAATCACTTTCGACAATTAAAAAGGGCACTAGCCCTTTGAATTTCCAATCGAATGAGCCCTTTTTGAAGTTTCTATGACAAAGCTTTCTATAAAAACATTAAATGCCCCCAGGACATAACTTATAACCCTAGCCCTGACGGCTGTGGGGGAATGTCCTCCTCAAAAACATAATTTCTATCTGGAAATCAACTACGCTGAACAAAATGGCAATGTCAAAATTTTGATTGGATGTGTTTGGGGAACTTTCGACTATTAAAAAGGGCATTGGCCGTTCCAATCTCCAATCGAATGAGTCCTTTTCCAAGTTTCTCCGACAACTCCTTCGATACGAAGAGCCCTGGTCTAAATAAATAAAACATTGTGTCAACATCGTTCTTTACCTAGGCAGCGCTATTGCGCTGCCAACGATAGATACACCTTAGTATAAAGCAAACCACCACCTAGGCCCAAAATACGTTCTCTGCTAGTAAAAGCAAATTTCGAATTGATTCTTATTCAGAAAAGGTATCCTTTGTAAATGGATTTTCATAATAATTTCTTTCTCTAATTTCATCTTTAAAAAGAAAAAATTACGATCATTAAAAAAGGAGCCTGGAAGCCCAGGATAGTGCCATCACAGATATATATATAAAAAAAAAAAAAAAAAAAAAAAAATCAACGTTGGAAAATTTTTGAAAAGTTGCCCCTTTCCCACGTTCATGATTACCTCAATATTTGTAAAAATATATACATATATATACATAATATATATATATATATATATATATATATATATATATATATATATATATATATATATATTATATTTGTGTGTGTGTGTTTGTGTTTGTGTGTGTGTGTGTGTGTGTGTTTTTTTTTGTGTGTATATGTGTATATATATATATAGTATATATATATATATATATATATATATATATATATATATATATATATATATATATATATATATAATATATATATATATATATATATATATATATATATATATATATATATATATATATATATATATATATATATATATATATATATATATATATATATATATATATATATATATATATATATATATATATATATATATATATATAATATACAGAAACACAGAAACACATACCCTATCTTGAAGATATTCAGGTTCTCTTCGTCCATTTTCATCTTTGGTATCATCCAATAGTAACTTATCCATTTCACAGTCATCTAAACAGAATAAAAGACAATTACTTCCTTTTAAATCTGTCCAGTCATTATCAGAAGGTTGTCAGTACCTCATTTCCCCAAAATCTCCTAATTTTTTTTAATCACACGCTCTTTACTTCCCAAATAATTTAATGTGCTTTTATTTGCTACTTTGATGACTGCCCCCCCCCAAAAAAAAAGAAAATCTGTGTAAGTTCTTGTAAACATTTTTGCAGAAGGGAGCTTGAAACCTCTATAGTAGGGTTCTCTGGCATGCTGAATTCGATGGTGTAATCATTAAGATTCCTTGAGTTCTTGAAGTGTTTCTCCCCTTTTCCAGGATCAGACAAAATTTCTCAGGCCCATCCCAGAAAAAATTTTGCTCAGCACCTCTTGTAAGTTAATTGTTTCTTAATTGTAATAGCTACTAAACAGAAAGATGAATGTGTTAATGTTTCTTCCTTTTTTTTCTTTTTTTTAATATAGTAAGGAAAGTTGTAAATAAGAAATACTGATGCGTGAAAGTACGAAATTATTTCTTGGGCTCGGAATAAAAAAAAAATTAAACATTCCAAAGTATCGTATTGGGAAAGATGAACATGGTGATACTAAAATTTTGGTAGTTTTCGGTTCTGTTTTCGTTAGCAGTAATCTTAAATCACAGTGTATTCCCTATTTGCAATGCAGTATTTCTGATCACTATAATGCACCAGTGGCTCCCTCAATCCCCCCAGTGCCCACCAAGGGGGAGGGGGTAGCACTCACTTTTGGAACCACTACTAGCCTTTGGAACGACCTACAGTGGGCGTTATGTGTTTGTAATTGCAACGCTAATGCTGGTGAAATTTAAAAAAGAAAGTAAAAAAAGCATGAAAAACGGAAATAATTTTCCTCTTTTTTTCTTTTTTAACACACCACTTTACCAGCTGTTTTCGATAATGCACACTGTAAATTGAATTACGAGAAGCCTCATGGAAAGCGAAAGAGAAATAGCAGCAAAAACTGGACAAACAGAAGAAAATTACAGAACTTGTATTAGTAAACAGATAGACGAATTGCCAACACAAACAGAAAAAAAAGAACTGCCTTCCTTGATTTTTTCCTTTTAAATTGAAAAGTCATGTGTTGGAGATTTGAACAGGTTCTAATCGATTTTCATTGTCTGTTCAATTTTCTTAAAATCCTTTTTAATTTTTGTACAAGAGCTTTCGATTTTATCCATGACAATGGGCTAAAAGCTTTTTCCCATGGCTAACATAGCTAAGCAAACAATTCAAGGGGAAAGGAATTCTGCATCAAGTCTTTTCAAGTCTTTTGATACTCTTTCCACTTGTAAAGACTAGGGCTGTCTAAGACAAGGAATTTACGAAAACAGAAAGAGCGACAAGTCATAGAGAAAGTTATCTTAGAGTTTACTTTTAAGGCTATTAGACACACAAGGAATATTCTCAAACAACCGAGTTTATTATGACAATTTTCGTGGCACAAAGCCCCTTAAGACTTGGGGTCTGATACACCACTAGTCAACAAGTTATCCCGACTTTCTCCCTTGTGCTTTCTTATTGTGACTTTCTAATTGTGTTGAAGGTACTTACGCAATATGCCGACCTCACTCAAGATGTGAAGCTAAGTTAATCTTAATGTAATATACCAAAATGTGATGAAAATATAATACTTTGATAAAAAAAAATGTAGAAACTACAGAAGACAATTATGGAAAGCAGGTCACGCACAACGCATTATGTTAAATACCTAATCTAACCAAATCACCTCGATATATTAAATCAAACATTTCGTGGTAACGAACTGTAAGTAAGGAGCGACCCGGCTCAATGGTAACCGAAACTCTAAAAAACACGATTTTGATACCAATAGATGCATCAAAACAATCAGATTTTAGTACTGATTTCGAATACTTAAGTTTCATCATGTTTAGTCCTACCCATCAAAATTTACGGTCCTGAGAAAATTTGGCCGATTTTCGAAAAAAAGGGGAAAGACCCCCTAAAAGCTATAGAACCTTAATGAAAATCACACCGACAGATTCAGCGTATCAGAAAACCATACAATAGAGGTTTCAAGCTCCTGTCTCCAAAAATGTGGAATTTTGTATTTTTTGCCAGAAGAAAGATCACGGATGCGTGTTCATTTATTTTTTTTTCCAGGGGTGATCGTATCGACCCAGTGGTCCTAAAATATCGTGGGATGGCTCATTCGAACCGAAATTAAAAGTTCTAGTGCCCTTTTTAAGTGACCAAAAAAAATGGAGGGCAACTAGGCCCCCTCCCGACGCTCATTTTTTCTCAAAGTCACCTGATCAAGTTTTTGACATAGCCATTTTGTTCAGCATGGTATAATATATAATAAATATATCTTTTAGGATGATTTAATCCCCCATAGTCCCCGGGGGGAGGGCTGAAAGTTATAAACTTTACCCAATGTTTACATATAGTATGGTTATTGGGAAGTATACAGACGTTTTCAAGGGGGACTTTTTTTCTGGTAATATGGGGGGGGGGGGGTTATGTGGGAAAATCTTTCCATGGAGGAAGTTTTCATGGGGGAAAGGACATTGATATGAAGGGGGTGCCGGATTTCCCAGCATTATTTAAAAAAACGATCAGAAATTAAATAAAAAAATAAACAAGTTTATCAACTAAAAGTAAGGAGCAACATAAAAACTTAAAACGAACAGAAATTATTAAGTTTATGATTGGGTTCGCGCCCTAGTCAATACCTCACTCTTTAAACCAAAGATTTTTTAGTACTTTCATAAGAGCCATTTGTTCTGTAAGAGCCATGTGATTAAGGGGTCATTTTTAAAGAATTGGAACAAAATTCGAACTTTAGCGTAAAGAGCGAGGTATTGACTAGGGGCGAACCCCCTGATATAAGTGTTAAAAATATATAGATGTAGAAGTTCGTTACGTAAGTTAATTCGTAAGTTACGTATAATTATTACTAATAAAATACTCGTAAGTAAAATTTAACAACTTTCGAGAAAGCCATTTAACCAAATAAAAGTAAAATTAATATGCAATTTTTTTTAATTATTCATGTACGGTGAGCCAAAACCAAAACCTCCATGAATTCAAAAACCTTCAAAATTTAAATAAAAAAAAAACAAGTTTTTGTAACTGAGAGTAGGGAGCAACATTAAAACTTAAAACGAACAGAAATTATTCCGTATATGAAAGGGGCTGTCCCCTCCTCAACGCCTCGCTCTTTATGCTAAAGTTAGATTCTTTCTCACAACTCTACTTTTTAAAACAATAAAAAACTTTAGCGTAAAGAACGAGGCGTTGAGCAGGGGACAGGCCCTTTCATATACGGAATAATTTCTGTTGCCCCCCCCCCTGCAACATACCGTTAGTATAACTCTTTCATTAACAGCATCACAGTGGTTTACAGACCATTTTATATTTTCATTTTAAGAAGCCTAAGTTACGGAAAATTCACTGTAATAGCAATAATTTAGTGTTATAAGTTATGATCAACTTAGTGATTCAAATGAATAGATGTGATGTGATTCAATGAAGTGATTCAAATGAAGTGATTCAAATGATGCACCGTTAATGTTTGATGTCTTCGACAATAAAAATGAGAAGAAGGCTAATCAAAGAATACCATCTAAAGCAATTAATGGAACATACTGTCACAAGTGATTAACGAAACATATTATCTTAGGAATGTAGTAGATCCAGGCAAATGAATCCTAAGAGAAGGAGAGCAATTATACAAGGGATCTAATTGATTATCTAAACAATCTTAACAACACTCGGAACGCAATGGTTATCATCAAATAAAAAAAAAACAAGTTTTTTCAACTGAAAGGGGCAACATTAAAACTTAAAACGACCAGAAATTATTCCGTATATGAAGGGGATTGCCCCCTCCTCAATACCACATTCTTTACCGTAATTTTTTTAGGGCTTTAAAAAAGCTTTTTATTCCAACTAAACGGTCCTTGTGTTTCAGCAGTCGTTTTTAAAGAATTGGGACAAAAAGTCAAACTTTAGCGTAAAGATTGAGGTATTTAGGAGGGAGACCCCCTCATATAAAGAATACTTTCTGCTAGTTTTAAGTTTTAATGTTGCTCCTTACTTTCAGTTGAAAACAAATGTGTTTTTCTTAATTTAATTTCTGTTCGTTTTCAAAACATGCCAGAAAACCCCCCTCCTTCCCCCCTATGTAAAATTTCTCCAATAAAGTTTAGCCCCCAGAGAAAAGTCTCGACGTGGAAAATTATGCTCCACAGACCTCCCCCCCCCCCAAAAAAAAAATCTATACATTTCGTAATAACAAATACTATATGTAAACAATGGACCAATTGCATAGCTGGCGGCCCTTGTCCTTGATGCTGTGGGGGGGGGGGTGATGTTATCCCCAGAGGAATAGTTATTGGACCTTTCAACTATAATGATTAACCAAATGGCTATATCAAAATTACGATCGGATGTCTTCCGGGAAAAAAGGGCATGGGAGAGGGGCTAGCAATGTTTTTGGTCACTTAAAGAGGGCAATAGAACTTTTAATCTCCGTATGATTGAGCCGTCTTTCAATCTTCTAGGAACATTTGTTTGACTCAATCACCTAAGGGGAGAACAAACAAACCAACAAAAACAAATAGACACGACATCCGTGATGTTCAACATTTTCCTAGATAGGGGTTTGAAAGCTCTACAACAGGGTTCTATGATATGCTGAATATGATGATGTCATTTTCATTAAGATCTCTAGATTTTCAGGGGCTGTTTCCCCCCTTTTTCAAAATCAGGTAATTTTTTCAGAGTCATAACTTTTGATGGGTAACACTAAACTAAATGAGTTTTATATATTTGGAATCAGCATAAAAAGCCAATTCTTCTGATGTTTTAATTGCTATTAGTATTTCTTTTAATAATCGAGAATCTGGATTATATTGGTAGAATGTTTTCAATAAATAGTTATATATGATATACAGATTCTTTTATACCTGATAAGGATTAGATTACGTCTATAAAGAATATAGTGGTTTCTTGTAAGGAATCCAGTTTGAAGACTTCGGCAATCATAATGCATTCAGGTTCTTGGAACAGTATAGAAATCACTATTGTACGTTCAATGATGACCTTCAAAGAACTGCTTTGATTGCTGCTGCTGGTTTGTTGGCAGCATTGTGAGTGACCAGGACCAAGCTGTCGGAACACACTTTCCTATTCCAATGCGCAGGAGAGGTGGGTTTTTATTATAATTTTGAAAACTAAGAGTGTTCTATTTTTAGGAAAAATTCAAAAGTGTTTCGCCCAGAAAACATACCAATCCTTGTTCTAATACCCCTAGCCAAGGCCGTCCCCCGTTTCCCCCCACGAAATGTTTTTCCGACTCGTTAAAACGTAACAAAATTGCATATAGGCAAATTTTGATGCGTTTTTAAGTCTTGGTGTAACATAATCTGGATTTAAAGATCCAGATCACTGACTATTCCAACTGGGAGAATCGAGATTATGCCGGGGAATTTTGTAAGAATGGGACGTTTTCTGATTTATGACACCTAAAAACAGCAAATATAGCTCAGTATGTGAAAACTTTTATCAATGCGTTTTACGCTGCCGCCATCTGACGCCTCGTCAGACAATGTGACGTTAGTCTTGGAATTTTTCATTTCTATTTTTTACATAATTTCATTATATTTAAATAGATTTGTATTTACTACATTTTGATGACCGAATGGACGAAGTCCTGCAGAAAATCGCAAAGCTCCAGCAGGAAAATAAACTTCTACGGTCGGAAAACAGGTCGCTCAGACCCGAGCTTTTAAGAGTTAAATCGACCGCTCTTCGGTCAGAACTACACTCGAGAAGAAACAATCTTGTTATCCACGGTCTAGAATCTTCAGATGGCGAAGATCTCCGTCAGAAAGTAGTTGGCTTCTTCGAATCAAAACTCGGAATAGCTACCGCGAATGAGATACGGATGAATGTGGTATACAGAATTTCGAAGAAACCGTCAAATGCCGAGTCGTCTGGCTCTAGCGGTCAAACACTGAGAAACAGCGCGCAACGAAAAAATTCTGCTGGTCCGATTTTCGCTAGCCTTGAAAATTTTGATTGGTCAGAAATAATGAAAGAGTGTGGTAAACTAAAAAAACCGGTTATAGCGTATTTGTTAAATTGCCAGCTGATCTTGGGAAACGGCGCAAATAACTTTTATCACTTGGTTATAAGCTAAGAAATTCAAAAATAGCGAGTGAAAATTAGCGGAAACACGTCTGATCCAAAAAGGGATCAAACTTTGGTTAGAAACCAAAAAATCAAAGACGGCTCAGTGGATGAAGTTTCCAGACGAATGCTACGATCCGCTCAAGCTTCCCCGCGCTGGCTCGGATGATGCGAATGATTCTGATTAGGACGCTTAGAATTTGTCTTTTTTTGTTAATATTTTGTGAGGTTTGTGGGGCAGCTATAATACTGAAGTAATTAGGAGTGAATATTGGTAAAATTAAAGTAGTAAAATTGATGAATAATTTAAATTTTAAAAGTATTATAACTGCGCCATGAGAGAGTGTTTATGTGTAATTTGCCGCTTGCATATTCTTGATTTCTTTTTATACAATGAGATGTTTTTCCTTTTCGTGTGTTCTTGCTTTGTTTTTCTTTTCCAGAGTTATAAGAAAAGTACGGGTTTACAAACTTCAGAGTGCTTCAGAAAAACTTCTACTGTTCTTCTTAAAGGTACAGCCATTGTCTCTCTTCAGCATGTTGACAAGTAATGAATTCCTGTTCTAATCCTCCCGGGGATACCTCCTCGTCAACAAGCCAAAGTAATGCTAGATTAATAGAGCTGGAAGAAATTTTTTTGGATTTAGAAAATATTTTTGATTTAGAAATTAATAATGAATCTGATATCCCGTTATTTGATAAAATTAAATTTCCTAGAAGCTTTCATGAAGAATTGAGTAATAGCAAACAGGGACGCTGTGAATCTCACCTCACTGTCTTTCAACTGATCTTTCAAGCGTTATTCTAATCAGTTGCAGATGTAACGACTCTTTGTCAACAGTTGCAGCCAGATGTAGTCGGACTTTGTGAAACCTTTTTAACAAGACAAACAGATACTCTTCTGGAAATACATGTACATAGGTCCCATTTTTTGCAAAGAAAAGGATTGAGAAGTAGAGGTTTAACTATTTACACACGGCACGAGAATTTGTTATATATCATCAGAAATTTAGCCCAGACTATAGAAGCACTTTATGGATAACTTTTCTTGGAAATGTGTTTGCATTCACAGAAGAAATAGAAATTTCTTCATTCTTGGAAAACTTAAGCCAAATATCGGATCATCTAGAGAAACAAGGGAATGAAGCTATCTTAATGGGGGACTTCAACATCAATCTTACTCTTCCTCTATCTTCCGGTGCGACAGACCTGCTTAGTATGATGTTTGCTTCAAATATATACCCCTCGACAACGATTCCAACTCAAGTAACTGCCACTTCCCATTCACCGATTTACAAAATTTTTTTAACTCTGCCTCTAACCTCAGCCTCAGTTCTGTTATTCGACACTTCAAATCACTTCCCTCTGCTTACAAATTTCAAAATACAGCATAAATATCTAAAGCCTAATGCTTCGATTAAGCAGGGGTTCACTACCTGGAAACTGAATGACGAGAACTTGAAAACTCTTGAATCAAAATCTGGAGAGCATATCCTGGGAAAGTGTTATGAATACAGATGATGTTAATTCAGGATTTGAGGAATTTCATAACATTTTCATGAGAATATATACGGATTGCTGTTGTGAAAAGCGTTCAAGGAAGACGGGACGGAAAAAAAAACCATAAGCCCTTGGATTAGTCATGGACTGCTCCAGTGTATTAACAGGAAAAATAAACTGTGGATGTATTACACAAATGACCCATGCATTGCAACGCTGGAGAATTATGAAAAATATAAAAATGTCTTCGATCAGTTTTACGTAAAGCTAAACGAGATTATTTTAGTGGGAAAATAGCTGAAAGTGGCAAAAATTCTCGGAAAATATGGAAGGTTGTTAACTCTATACTGCGTCCCTGCAGCCCCCCACCTGAGCTTCCATCTAAGTTATCTGTCAATGGGGGGACAGTAACAGGACCAGATAATGTTACAAATGCATTGGGAACATTTTTTTCAGAAGCGGGCAGAAAATCAGCAGATTCTGTTGGGAATTCCGCGAAGAGTTTTAAAGATTACCTTGGTCCGGCATGCACTAAATCCATGGCAATATCACCTGTCTCTCCATCTGGAATTCTGCTAATCGTACTAAATCTAAGAGACTATTCGGCTTCTGGGTTCGAACGAGTACACACCAAAGTGTTAAAAGCAGTTGCCCCTTCAATCATAGAGCCCCCTTACTTACCTCATAAATTTGTGAACTGCTAAAGAAAGCTAGAATAATTCCCCTGCACAAAGGGGGTTCTCGAGTTGACCCGGCTAATTACAGACCTATTTCTATCCTCTCAGTTTTTTCAAAAGTTTTTGAAAAACCTATGCAACAGCAGCTACTCCAGTTTCTGGAGAAGAAAGGGTTTCTCAATAATCGCCAGTTTGGGTTCAGACCAGGGCACTCCACACAGGATGCACTAACGGCGTTAAGTTTATGGATAAACAAAGCTTTGGATTCTGGTCTACTACCTGCAGCGGTTCTGCTTGATATCAGGAAAGCATTTGATAGCATATACCATTCAATTCTCCTCGGGAAACTGGAACATATAGGAATAAGAGGTGAAGCTCTGGATTGGTTCAGATCATATCTGAGGGACCGCAGGATTTATTTGGGAGAAGATCCTGGAAACGATGTGCTCGTTAACTGCGGTGTCCCCCAGGGCTCAAAATTAGGACCATTACTTTTCCTGATCCATGTTAACGATCTGAGTCGAGTGCTGAACCCGGCACGAAAAAATCTTCGCTGCTGTAACTTGTGCCAGGATGAAAACTCCCTCCTGTCCGAATGTGAAGATGATGAGCTCGTGGCCTTTGCCGATGACACCACACTTGGTTGCTGTGAAACGGATAAGACAACGCTCATGTCTAAACTGAGGGAGGTTCTGGAGGGGACGTATCTCTGAATGGATGCTAACCGACTTGTTATTAATGCTGAAAAATCTTGCGTTCTATTTTTTTCCCGGGTTGGAAGTGTCCATCCGGAGATATGTCGTATCCGGACATCCAGAGGTGTGATTAGTCGGCCAAAAAAGAATTTTGCAAAATACCTAGGAATCCTCCTTGATGAGAACCTATCATTCATGCATCATATTCAAGAAGTAGAGTTGAAGCTATTCCGGAATTTTGGCATGATAAAAAAACTGAAAAGGGTTGTGCTGCAGAAAACGCTGGTCCTCCTGTAAAATGTTCATATAAAACCCCATTTACAGTATTGTGCAATGATCTGGCAATCAACTTTTAAATCCCACCTGCGAAAACTGAATTCGATTCATCAACGATGCCTGATATTAATTGTAAAAAATGAAGAATACTTGTCATAGACATAGACATAGACATAGGTTTATTAAGATCGAACAGCGTAGCCATGGCTAATTTATGTCGTCTTTACAACAATATGAAAAAAAAAAAAAAAAAAATAAAAATAACACTATAAAAAAACTAAAACGTGAATTCAAATTACACTAAGTCTTGTTGTATGCTTCTACGAAAAAGGGGACAAACGTGTTTTTGTAGCGGTTGGTCCTGCAGACAGGGGGTTGTAGCTTCGACTGGGATCTGGTTCTTTGGTTAACAGGAGCATCAGGTGGGAGGATCAGTCTGTGATGGGGCGAAGATAGCAGTGACTTGCCGAGGGACATGATCAGTGATAATCGTCTGTCGTTGAGAGATTCAAGGTTCAGTTCTTGCAAGAGTTTGTTGTAGTCGTCACTTCTGTTACCAACGATTGTGTTAACAGCTCGTTTCTGCAAAGATTCAAGGTCATCACAAAGGTAGTGGGTGCTCTGGACAAAAGATCCCCAGACAGCGACGGCGTATTCGAGTAGAGGTCTCACATACGTAATATAGGCATTTTTTAGGCTTTGAGTGTCGCAGCCAAACCTGCGCATCAGGACTAGGGTCTGAAGTGATTAGGGTCCCTGCATCAATTATCATGCTTGACCTTTGTGTTCAAGTTTTTAGCTGGAGAGCTGCCATTTGTGTTTAAAAGATTATTTCGACCTATTTCGGACTAGCATAATTTGCATACCCGATCATCGTCAAACCTGCAAATACCCCTCACCCCGACCGTGCGATCAGATTTCGCTCCTAACGTAGCTTGTGCACATATATGGAACCTGATCCCGGAAGAGCTGAGAGGTAGGAGCTCCCTCGCATCATTTAAAAAAATACTAAAAAAACATTTAATAGCATCACAATTGAATAGTTAATAAAAAAAAAAAAAAAAAAATTAGAGTTAAATGCAAGTAGTAAATTTCAATTACAAATGTATAATTTGTAAATTTTACGGGGTGGTTTCCCCTGAGGGTACGGAACGAACAGGAAATAGTTTTAGTTATTGGGTAAATGAGGGGTATGGTTGTGTCTGAGATTAGGAGCGGTGACCATTCTGTGTATTATGTTAAATTGTAATGATTTTGGTTCTCGGCGTCCAGGAATGGACTGAGTATTTTGATTATGTGTTATTTATTGTTTTCAGTTGTTAATAAACCCATTGAACCATTGCTATCCTTATATATTTATATTTATTCGTTACTAAATTGATAATTTATCAAAAAATTATAGTTATTACTGATTTTTCTGATTTAAGACACTTAAGAACAGAAAACTTAGCCCAACAGCAAAAACAGCTCAGTATGTGGATCCTTCTTTCAGAGTGTTTTACGTTCCCGTCATCTGAGATCATTCCAAGCGAGGACAGTGTGTTGAACATATAATTGCCACTAGTAAGTATACTGAGTTTTATTCGCTATTCTAACTTTTCGAAGACAAAAAAAAAAAAAAAAAAAAAAAAAAAAAAAAAAAAAAAGCAGTATATTTGACTTTGGCAACTTCAAGCTGCCAAGGTCATTTTAACCAGATTCTTGGCTTTCACCAATAGATTAAGTCTGTGGAAATTACATCTGACTGGACAGGTAATCGGACGCTGCTGTCGGAGTAGCGTCCGAATGGTCAACTCTAACTTTTTCTCAACATCGGTCTTTGAAACTCTGTTTTGTCTGCTCTGTGACCAAAGTATTTTCCGTGGTCGATAAAACGAATAATAATAAAAAATTCATAATATTTGATAAATAGTATTTGAAAAATTCCTGCCACGGACAATTCTTTGGGGAAAATACCCCTTCATCGGGGAATCGACTTAATAAATCGAAAAACATGGTAATATACTGAATCAATAAACATGAACGTCGATTTTTGTCAAAAAACATGTTTTCGATATTCGACTTAATCTCAGACTGAATAATGCATTTTACTTTTGCTTCACATTTATATAAATTACCTAATTAATCTATTTTGATTGCATAATGGGGGTAGATGGCGTTTAGAGCGCTCAAGTAGCAGCCTGAGCGTCGTCCAATTATAGCTTGATTTGTGAATTTTCTCGTGGTTTTTCTGCTGTGATGGTGTAAGTAATCGAAAATTTGACTTTCCTAGTTTCCATTAGTGCACTAATGATGGCATTAAAGAACTGAAAAGCTGACTTATACGAACTGAATTCATCTCGCTGACAGTGGCGCCATCTATTTTGTAATTAGGAGTTTAATTTGAGATGGCGTTCCAGAGCGCTCAAATAGCAGCCTGAGCGTCGTACAAGTATAGCTTTATTTGTGAATTTTCTCATGGTTTCTTTTCTGCTGTGGTGGTATGAATAATCGAAAATTTGACTGTCATAGTTTCCATTAGTGCAATAACGATGGCATTAAAGTACGGAAAAGCTGATTTATACGAACTGAATTCATCTCGTCTGACAGTGGCGCCATTTATTTTCATTAACTTAAGGCTCTTTCGACTGTTGAGAAAGCCGCCAGATGTCAATCCAAGTCAACAGCGATCCAAGCGTAGCCACAGAGGGAAAAGAGGAGGCCAAAGAAATAAAAATTGTGCTATCCCTGTTCTCGTTTCTATCAACAGAGCGAGGTCTCTCAGTACAGCAAGGGAACGTATTCTGACAGTAGTTAACTGCATCCCTCCTAGTGAAATCCCTCCTTCGCTTCGTCCGTGGTACGCTGACCCAGTATCGTCCCTGTCAAGTACCCCACCCCCCCTAACACCTGAGTTTTTCTTGTCGAAGTGCAGACTTCCCAATATCCTAGTATGTAATGCCCGATCACTAAACAATAAAACCGACGAACTTGAAGTAGTTCTCAAACAGACGAGTTCCCCCATTGCTGTTATCACAGAATGTTGTGATATTAACTATGAAAACGGGCATATCAAGGGGTACAATTGTTTTTTTAATACGAGACGCGACCGAGGGATTAACCGACGAGGCGGTGGGGTCGGACTGTACTTTCGGGAAGACTTACCTTGTAAATTACTAAGTCAGCCCAGTGAATCATGCCATGAAGTAATTTGGGTAGAATGCAAACCAAAGCGCCTATCAAAGCGATATTCGTGCTTGGTTGTAGCTGCAGTTTACTACCCCGAAAGTGCAAAGAACAGAAAAGAACTGATCCAGTATATCCAAAACTGCACTGATGACCTACGCCGCAGACACGCAGCGCCTGCTTTTGTAATCGCTGGTGATTTCAATCAGACTAATAAGGCATGGGTCTCCAGCATGCTTGACCTTAAGCAAGTTGTCTCAATCCCTACTCACGTCAGTGGTAGTATATTAGATCTTATTTTCACGAACATTCCCGATTATTACGAAGTACCCTTCTCTCTCGGTCCGTTGCATAACTCTGACCATAACACACTTCTTTGGAAGGCCAAAGTTGGCCTTCCAGCACCACGTAAAGTAAAAATTACCACTCGACCTATGACTAAAGAGGCAATTCGTTCCTTTGGACAGTGGATTGGGACGTTTGACTTTGATGAGATTTGCTCTATGACAGATATCGACCAGAAAGTTGATACTTTCAACTCTTTGCTGTCATGCAAATATCACGAACATTTCCCTGAGAAAAAAATAACTGTTAGTGATACTGACAAACCTTGGGTAACACCCGATCTAAAGAAGCTTATCTTAACTCGCTGCCAGTTACATCGCAGTGGGGATATTGTTCAAGCAAACAAACTTCGTAACCGCATTGTTAAACTGTTACGAGCAGCGCAGAAAAGGTACGTTCATGACAAAGTCTCGCCTCTCCTTCAAGGTGAGCCCCGTAGGTGGCACTCTGAAGTCAAGCGTCTTACCGGTAAACGTACCACCAGTGAAATTAAGATACAGAAAGACGACAAAACGCTGATAAAATCAGCCGAAGTGAACGCCTTTTTCACTTCAATCTGTACTACTCACCCGTCCTTCACTGAAGCCGAAATCGAAGCCCTCATTGCTGACGTCTCTGAAGATACAATCGTTGAAGTATCAGAGTTCGCGGTGTATAAAGAACTTCAAAAGTTAAAAAGCAACTGTGCTTCTTACCCAGGAGAATTGCCAGTTAAACTTTTAAGAGAATATTCTATGTTTTTAGCAAAACCACTCTCATCAGTGATCAATCAGTCGTTCAAGGAGCACAAATTCCCGAGTGCTTGGAAAAAGCCTACGTCCGCGTCTTACCTAAAGTCAAAGACCCGAAGTCCTGCAATCAGCTTCGTCCGATTTCTATTACGCCTAATATGGCTAAAGTGACTGAATCTTTTATTTATAGAGAGCTCCTAGCCCAAGTTCAGCCAGCCCTAGATCCGTTTCAGTACGGCTGCTTGAAAGGGAGTAGTACGACGCATTATCTAGTACGTCTCTACCACCTGATTACCGAGTGGTTGGACAAAGGCAGTAGCCTCGTTGACCTGCTTTTAGTCGACTATCGTAAGGCTTTTGACTTGATCCGCCACTATACAGCAGCAAATAACCTCAAAAAGATGGGCGCTAGGAAGCATATTTTGCTCTTAGTTGTTGACTTCCTGCGTAACCGCTGTCAGTGTGTCTATGCTCTCTTCCCTAGTGACTTAAACTCTGAGTGGGCTGAACTAACGTGTGGCGCACCACAAGGCACTAAGCTGGCAGCTCTTTTGTTTTTAGCGGTAATTAACTACATTATCCTCGAGTTTGAAGACAGATTCAAATACGTGGACGATCTCTCCCTACTTCTGAAATATCTTGCTGAAAAGTCAGACGTGTATCCCCAGTTCAGCAGTGAGATCAGGAACTCCTTTCTCGAGGCGTGTAGCATTAATGACCTCCAGCTTAATATGAATAAAACAAAAGTCATGAGGTTTAATCCGCTTAAGCGTGACCTCTCATGCCCGGTTCCTTGGTACCCTACTACCTCAACCTCAGTGATTCTCGGGGTTACTTTCAGTGACGACTGTTCATTTAGCGCGCACATCGCCGGTCTGGTGAAAAAAGGTAGTTACGCATTACAGTCGCTAATTACCTTGCGCCGACTGGGTTTCTCACAAAGTCAGCTGAAGACGGTTTACGTCACGTATGTGCGCCCAATCCTTGAATATGCGTGTCCTGTGTGGGGCCCTCAGGCTCATAATATTGAATACCTAAGTGAAGATCTGGAAGCCATTCAAAAACGGGCAGTGAAAGTGATACTAGGCCCGAAATACAACTCTTATGAGGCTGCCCTTAGTACCTTACGACTGCCAACGTTGCGTGATAGGCGCTTACAGTTAATGTGCAATTTTGGGCAGTCCCTTCTTTCGTCCCAGAAACACCGTTCGTTGCTTCCCCTCCTGCACCTATCACCGCCAACACCCGCCATAAAAATCAACTAGTGCCGCCAAAGTGTCGAACAACCCGTCACAGCAATTCTTTCGTGCCTTTTTTTGTCAGTTATTTAAACCGCCAGTGACCAGTTTTATGTAATGTACTAAACAGCGCCATTTAGTCGGGGCTTCGGCCACGGCTACGATAGTTGTTTATAAATAAATGAGTCTATGAGTCTATGAGTAAGAAAAAGATAGAAAAATTAAATTCATTTTAAAATGAAAAATCCCCTCCCCTTCCTGCGCAAAGTTTTCTCCGCAGGTCAAATAACATTTATTATTTGAAAAAGTATTTGTTAAATGACAGAATTTATAATTACTTAAACCGTTAAATGAATATCCAGAAAATATGAATAATTATACCGGAAAGGAACTGATAATTGATTGTACTGAGAGGTCTCTAATGTCATCAGCGCGAAAAATATAAAGAGGACCTTATGAGGGGGGGGGGGGGAGTAATTCCTTCGCAAGAATGTACTCAACAACTTCTAAAGTTTCTTGGTGATCGGATGAACAGTGTAGTAAACGTAGTAATACACAAAGGACAGACAGGCACATTCGATTTTATAAATGTAGATTTAGGTATGGGGTTAGGCGACATGGCAAAAATCTCTTTGTTTTAAACTACCATTTTTCTCCTTAATTCGGTAATTAATCTTAATGCATAAGAGAATTTACTTCGCAATGTAAAAGAATAAGTTAGAAAATTTGGCTTTTGAATGAGTCAAACGACACTTAATACATGAATGAAAAGTTTATTACCTTCATCTTGATATTCTCTGGTTTTCTTCCTCCTAATCCTTTCACTGTCTCTGAGGTAACGTTTGGATACTGATTGGTTATTCCTGAGAAAGAAAAATTGGAGATGAGCCAACTTTAATTATGTAGGCCTTGAAGTAACAAATGAAATAAATAATACTATCTTTGGAGATCTCGAATTAGAAAAGTCAAAGTAAGAGCAAATAAAAGGGAAAAAAAACTATTGTTTTTTTTATAAAAAAGCGATTTATTTCAGCTAAAAAGTAAGAATATTATTTTTGTGATAATTTAAATTATGACACTCATAGTCTTTCGCTTTTTAATTCGAAGAGGGAAAATTTTCCAAGGAAAGTTATCAATCTGTAATCGTATGGATATAAGAATTTATTCTGTTGGAAAACAAAAAGGTTTAGCCTAAAGTCCCAAAATTGTCGGAGGACAGGTCTGAAAACTGTTATCTAAATTCTGATTCCATCGTGGAAGATTTCAAGAACAAACAATTTCTTTTTTTTACTTTAGGATAGAGCCGACATTAAAGCCAAGAGGAGGGGATTTGAGAACCTTAAAATACCCAGTTTTAGACCCAGGCATTTGAGCCAATCTTAATAGGGGCTAATTCCCTTATCCTCTGCATGTAGGTGTAAAATCTGTTGCTTTCGTTCAGGTCTTCGAAGAGGAAGAAAAGACCGAAATTCTTTTATTCTACAGTATTTCTACAAAAAATTCAATTTCCCATTCATATGCCTAAACATAATTTTTTTTTCTACATAATTTTTCTGTTCTGATTCTGGAATAAAAAGTTATCTAGAATTCAAATACTCAAGATATAACAGTAAAAACGGTCTTGCTACATGAAAGGCGAGTCTGCTATTTTGAAGTTTGATCTGTTTCCTGTATTTTTTTTCATGTTTTAGCCTAGTAGATTTTGCTTTGATTTCAGTTTCTTTTTTCTTTATATTTCATTAATCCTATTTTTCTTGTCTTTTATAAAGGCTTACAAATAAACTATTATTATTATTATTATTTTACATAAAGATATAATGTATCCAAAAAATAACAGGCAGCCAAAGAGATTAACAGATATTAAAAAAAAAACAGCATTATTCAGAATCTAAAATGCGCTTTCGTAGATTAAACAGTTGGATACTAACTAGGAATCATCATTTTTTCTCTTCTGAAAAGGAAGTCATCGACCCAGGGGAAAAAGAGGAAGGGCCGGAACGATTGCCTTATCTAGGTTTACAAAAAAAATACAATATCTCTAAAAATGTAAGATGTGCTTCCTTTAATTTTCCGAATTTCCTTTTCAATGGATCTAGGAGAGGTAGCTATCCCACAGGAGACGACTACACAGGATAAATGTGCTTCTTATCGAATAATACAGAAAACCTGTAAGCTGGTACAGATTTTCCGCATAGCTGAATTCAGGAGAAGATCCCAAAGGATCTCTACTTTTCACACTGTTGAGTCCAGATAAGAACAAATCGCAAAAAAGGGAAGGATTATTAGAAATCTGATCATTTTCGGGCAAGAAATTCAGAATCCAGTATCTCCAATAATCCTAGTCACTGAAATAAGCATGAAAACTGAAAAAAGGAGGAATAGAAATTTTAAGACTACATAAAGAATAAAGCAAAGCAAGGCAAAAAAAAAGTCCTGGCATTAACAACAAAACAATCGGTTAATACCATTTTTTTTATTACAGGTTTCACGACTTCAACAAAAGTAGTATATGCCGCTAGTCCTGGTAATTACCTCGCTTTTATTTTTTGAGATATTTATTATACCTTCTCTTGAATACCTCGAGAGAAGAATTTTCCGGGATCACCTCTGCTGGGAGGCCATTCTATGTGGAGGCAGATCGTCAAGCGAAACACGTTTTCAAGTAATCTTGTACATTGTGTACCCTGCACAAAGTAGCCTTTTGGAGCTGTATTTTGACGAGTTGATCAGAAAGGCTTTTGTTCTGTCTGGAACGAGTTTGGATACCTACTCAGATGGAGGGCAATGCATGCATCTGTAGAACGCTGACATAGACGCCACGTCAAAACGATCCTGGATTGACTGCAGGGGTTTCATATCAGAGTTGCTAGAAATTGCTGTGCGAACTGCTCGGTTTGGAGACGTTGAAGAGGACCTATATGGCTAATTGGAGCACCAGCAAAGAAAGAGCATGCATATTCCATGACTGGTCTGATGCATGACGTGAATAATGTCAAAATGTACTCCAATGACCTCTTTTTCGATAAACTAGAAAACGTGGGGTAGGAGGCGACTTGCTTCACTCCCTCCCTATTTTTAGCCTTTAGGTCACTTCAATTTTTGGGCTTTTAATCCTTGGAATTTGTTGAACAGCATACAACAACAGAATTTGTAGCACAACATGACAAAAAAACAACAACAACAGCTAAAACAGTTACGTAAACGAAACATACAAATTTGATAAACAAGACACAAGACATAAAAGCACGCACAGACATAAATAGAATAACAGAGTTTCACCATGACACATACAGTACAGAGTTAGCTCGAATATTACTATCCTTGAACTGTGTGGGCTATTATTGATCATACAGCATTGATCGCCTAAGTTGGTATTTATGCAAATCATATTCCCCAAATTCCAATGTTTCACCAAATTTGTACCTTTAGCTTCCAAAAGATCAAACTAAGTGTCAGGTTCCAACAAGACTCACTGGCTTATTCAGGGTTTTAAATGAGGAGAGTCATATTCAAGTAAAGTATAGCATCTGTTCAGGGATAAGGTCGGTCAATCAACCCCTCGACATATTTAACACAGAATACTACATAGAATACGCCTGACCGGCTGGGCATTTTCAAAAGAGATTAATGATAAGATAGAACAGATTCAGTAGTGCTCTCTTAGGGCTATCAATAAGGACTAAATTCAGAAAAAAATTAGTTCTAAAATAGAACAGATTCAGCAGTGCTCTCTCAGGACTATCAATAAAGACTAGATTCAGACCAAATTTCAGAAACACAGAATACTACAAGAATACACCTGTCAGACTGGGGATTTTCAAAAGAGTTTAGGGATAAAATGGAACCGTTTCAGTAGTGCTTTCTCAAAACTATTCACAAGGACTAAGTTCAGATGACATTTCAGAATCGCAGAATACATCACAAAAAACACCTGTCCGGTTGGGCATTTTCAAAATAACTCAGGGATAAAATAAAACCGATTCAGTAGTGCCCTCTCAGGACTGTAAATGCAGACTAAATTCAGACGAAATTTTAGAATCAAAGAATACTACACAGAATACACCTGTCTGGTTGGGCATTTTCAAAAGAGCTTAAGAATAAAATAAAGCAGATTCAATAGTGCTCTCTCAGGACTATCAATAATGACTAAATTCATGCAATAATCCAGAATCGCAGAATACTACACAGAAAACGCCTGTCCGGTTGAGCATTTTCAAAATAACTTAGGGATAAAATAGAACCAATTCGGTAGTGCTCTCTCAGCACTATTAATGCGGACTAAATTTAGACGAAATTTCAGAATCACAGAAAACTACACAGAATACACCTGTCCGGTTTGGCCCATTTTCAAATAACTTATGGATAAAATCGAATCGATTCAGTAGCGTTCTCTCAAGGCTATCTATAAAGAAGCTAAAATACCTTAAAAATTGCTCCTCAAAATTTTAAGCCTTACAATCCAGAAAGAGAGAATGGACAGCATTTGCCTACGGTTTGCCAAGACAACCCTAACTAAACATCATGCCAAGGCAATTTGCCCAACCCTCAAAACCTCCCCTAGCCTTCATAAGTCCCAGTTGCATTTTCAATCCTTGACATTACTGAAAGGTACTACGCAGCTTGATTCCCTTTGTCACTTAACATCTTCTTAACAAAAAAAATTGTTTAAACAAAAAAAATTAACAAATAAAGTAATCCCCTTAACAAACAAATTTTCTTTCGCGTCCAACACTGTTTCCAGCTGAAGTAATTATTTATTTTCTGACTACGCGCAATAAAGCTACTGGGCATTTTTGGAAAAAAAAAGGAATTAATTATACAATCGAATTGATTCACAAGCGCTCTTTCAGGACTATCAATAAAGAAGATACAAGTTGCTAGTCCTTCTTCCTAAAAAATTTGGCCTTGCAACCCTGAAAGAAGGAAGAAACTGCATATTCGAACTTTTTATTATTATTTTAGTGTTATTAATTTTTTTTTATAGTCTTACTAAAAACTTATCCGTTTTAATATTTTTCGGTTCAACAATAAATGGAAAAGCAGCGTGGTTTAAGAAATTATTTTAGTACAGGCAAATGGAGGTTTGACCCGAAACAAATTGCAACATAAATGATTCTTACACCATCTTGTATAGAAAAAAAAACTGAACAACATATCCATTTTCGCATATTCTGAGTCGACGCAAAATAACGGTTTTTTGGCTTTTAATGCGATTTTTTTTACGTTTTCCGGAAAAAAATATAATTTTAGTATCCGACCGTTTTCTTGAAATGAAGTATGATTCTGATGCAGAATGACAAGCTGAGACAGAAAATGAAGTCCGATTGGGTGTCTGGTGCAAAACAAAAAAGTTTCACTATCATCAATATGCGTTGCGGTAATTTTTGTAAAGACAATCAATCGGCACTTGTTATTCAACAAATGATCGGTTGTTCGTAAAAATACCTGAACTAGGCACTAGTATAAGACACTTCGAAGGCTACGTAATGCAATAAAAATGAAAATCGTCACATTCATCACTCAGTGTTTTAAAGATTTCAAAGTTTATTCCCAAGATTTGACTGAGAAATCAATTAGACGAAGACCTCAAGTAATGCCAGAAAGTCGAGTAGAAAACTAGTTCCGTTCAGTGACAGTCATAACCTTTATTTATATTCGCCATCTACCCCGAGAAAAATTTTTTTTCGAAATTCCGCCATCTAACAGTCGAGTAATACTTTCCGGTGAATCTGCTAGTGTTCTGATGAATGATTAGCGCATGTAAGAAGTCGTTTTTTATAATGGTGGTTCGGAACTTAATAATTTAAAATTTTAAAGGATAAATTATTGTACTTTACTGTTTTGCGTCAAATTCTTTGATGTTTCATGTCAGTTGAAGTTTTTTGTTTTTTTTTTTTTTTTTTAAATCGAAAAATATTGATAATAAAAAAGGACCCATAAAAAAAACTTTTACCAAAAGGTGACCACATCAACACGACAGGTTAACTTTAAAATTAGTTGCAATAGAAGTAGTAGTAGTAAATGTTGCACTAACAGTAGCGTTAGCAGTAGTGTGCGCATATTGCCTTTTGATGAGACGATATTTCCCCTTTAAGCATTCTCTGAAAGTTCCAACTTAATACCCCAATTAATTCTTGAGCTAGGCTAGTTTGACGCTGTGCATGCACACAGCGTCTTTGGATTTAGTTCAACTTTCCCCTCAGTATTGTAAATGGAGAAGTATGATAGTAGTAGCTCAAGTAGTATTGGTAGCATGCAAATATTGTCTTTTGATCATATCCCTTATCATTCCCTGAATTTTCCCAATTAATATACTTACTTATTCCTGTGTTTCACCCTTTTGACAATCTGTGTAAACATAACGTGTTTTCATTTAGTTCAACACTTTCCTCAACATTCTCTGTAAGGCTCATTTGAATATCCCTCGTCTTCTTGGAAAGTAAAGTTCAAACAAACATAGCCCTCTCAATAACGTATCCATGTGCAACAATGAAGTAATTGCCTTGCCTATAGCCGTTGTCTTGAAGACTTTGGGGACGTTGACATCCCTAGAGACATTATTACTGGACCTTTCAACAAGGCTGAACAAAAGAAATCTCTTAAAATTTCGATCAGATATGTTTTGCTTAATAACTCTTTTTTTTTTTATAGCGAGATGTCTACTCAGTTGGAGCACTGCAGAATCTGCAAAAGAAATGTCGAAGACGACTCACATTACACGATTATTACACTGAAAGGAGCTGCCGGAATTAACCAATCTAGTCAGATGCGATGGGATACCGTTGTGGTCACTGCCGGACAGAAGGTCCATGAGTTATGCAGAAAAAATTATACACACAGGCGTAACATTGACAATGACACTCAAAGGCGAAAGGATGAGTGGCTAGCTAAAATTTCCACTGCCAAGTGCGAGTTGCGGTCGAGTACTTCACAGTTCAGGTTTAACGAGTGTTGCTTGTTTTGTGGCTGCCCTGTTGACCTCTCAGCTTCACACCGGAAAGGCTCAGATGTTTTCTGCGTTCGGACCATAGACTTTGACAAAACAATTAAAGAAACATGCGAACTGAGAAATGATGACTGGGCAGTCAGTGTTTACCGAAGGATATGCACCGTCCCAGACCTTCATGCCGCTGATGCCGTGTACCATCAGCTTTGCAGCAATAACTTTCGGACAAGCCGAGGGATTCCATTCAAATACGAGAACATGAACTGTGAGCCTGAGAAAAAGAGAAGAAGGTCAGGCAGACCAGAGGACGAGGTGAAAACGGATGCTTTCATAAAAGCGATGCAGTTTCTTGAAAGGAATGACGAAGAACAGAAAACAGTCAGTGATGTAGTTCAAAAGATGCGTGACGCTCTTGAAGTGGATGTTGAACCTTACAGCAATGTTTATATGAAGAAAAAGATTCTCGAGCACTTCGGTACTAGAATTCTCATCTCGACTGTCGACGGAAAGTCGAATGTAGTGACTTTCACGGATACTGCGTCATCAATCTTAAATCAGTATCATGTGGAAGCAAGATCTGCAGATCCCGAGAAGGACAAAGCACAGTTGCTTTGCGCTGCAGCGAAACTGTTGAAAAACGACATAAAAGGCCTACAGACAAACAAAGACGACTACGACGTTTTAGAAAAACTGTCAACCACTTCAGAAGCTGTGAACTTTGTACCTGACAGCCTCAGACTTTTTCTTCGGGACATATTTGTTGGGAAGACCGTAGACCTCAAGATTGCTAGTATTGGTCATGCGATCATACAAGCAGCTAGACCACAAGCTGTAATTGCACCTCTGCAAATAGGTCTGGGTGTACAGATGCATCATCACTTTGCGTCGCGATATCTCATCGACACTCTGAACGCAATGGGATTCTGTTCGTCGTACTATGAAGTTCGGCGATTCGAAAGATGTTCAGCCATCAGCGCAGTTGAGGATCTGGATGAAATTCTCCCTGGCGGGTTTATTCACCACGTTGCCGACAACGTGGATCATGATATCTGCACTCTCGATGGCAACAATACTTTCCACGGTATGGGTATCATTGCCTCTGTGACACCAGCGTCAACTTCTGCTAGAATACGCATTCCTAGGATTAATCCCACTGCCGATGACATAAGAAATGCTCAAAAGATACGCATTGTGCACCATAAATCAGACGATTCCATACTCTCGCGAATCAGATATGAAGGTCTGAGAGATTTTCAACCAGTTGTTAACTCTACCCTTGAAATCCTCTGGCATTCCTCCTGGTACCTGAAAACTCCAAGACCGGGTTGGAATGCCACGCAGCAAGCACTTATGGTTGACCCTAAATTGTATACGAAGAGTGTTTTAAGTGTGATTTACGATACTGACCACTGAAAACCAGTTCGGTTTGTAATTCACTTTCCCTAATTATTTTCTAAAAAAAATGTAGATCAGTCATTAATGATTACGATTTTTTTTTTCTGGTTCAGTGAACAACCTATTTGATTCTATTTTCGGTCTCAGCTCGTGATTCTACGTCAGAACCACACTTTCATTCAAGAAAATCGGGCTACAACGAAAATTGTATTTTTTAGGCGAAAAAAGTCGAAAAAATACAGTTACTTTTTTTATGGTGCTTCTTACGCTAAATCCGACTTCGTTTTCGGTCTCGCCATGTTATTTTGGGTTAGAATCATACTTCCGTTCAAGAAAAACCGATGTCCACGAAAATTGCGATATTTATTCGAATAACGAAAAAAATAGCATTAAAAGCCGAAAAACCGTTATTTTGCGTCGACTCAGAATATGCGAAAATGGATATGTTGTTCAGTTTTTTTTTCTCTACAAGATGGTGTAAGAATCATTTCTGTTGCAATTTGTTTCGGGTCGACCTCTTTTTGGAGCTCATTTTCCTGTACTATTTACTGTTTACAGCTCCAGTAATTATCTGCTTTTCTGACCTGAAATCAAAATTTTGCTCGTTATAGCATGTGACAGTTATTTTCAAACAACAATATGTCATCCCTTATTCCGTTCCATAGATATTAGAAAAATAGTTCAAGCAAACAATGTAGGTTAGACTAGTCGTGAAAGGTTATCCATGCTTATTAACTGTACTTTTACCAGGATCGGGAGATTTCTGCTTCACCTAGCATCTGAAATTCAGATGTCACGTGGGGATTTGTTGAACCGTAAGCTCAACGGACTCACACAGCTCATCCATTTATGAGCATTACTTTTTTTGTTATACCAAATGTAGTTTATTACAGCTTATTCTGAAGTTTGACGAGAAAAAAAAGAAGAAAAACAGAATTCCAAAGAAGAACCTTGGATTTATAATTTCGCCCTTTTCTTGAGTGATTTTCTTTTACTAAGGATTTCAAATTGAAATTTGACAGCTAATATTCTTCGTAATTGAATTCTTTCTTCTTTTACTGCTCAAAAGCAATTTATTTCAAGAGCTACCGCTCATTCACGACGTCCTCATATTCCGTGAGAATCTTGATTTAAGTTCCTTAATACAAAAAGTTAAATAGAAAAACCCTGACAATGCATATTACAAAAATAAGGATAAAAGACGTTTTAAAGGTGGCATGTCTTGACAACACTGCAGGAATATAGTAATAACACTTTTAATGCGACGCAACAGGCAAATGAAGAAAAGAGCAGAAGATGCTTGGCGCATTTCAGTGAAAAGATTGACAGAAATTTCAAAATAGAACAAAGCAACAGGGCGACAAATCCTAATTTGAACAACATGGTTCAACCCCACCTGGACAGTAAAGAAGGACAATAAATGAAAAGAAAAAACAAAACTTGGAAGCCCTATTTTTGCATTGTCACTTTGGGACTTTAATAACATTTACATGAAGGCCACGCCATTTTGAAAAAAAATCTTATTGGCCTCATATTGGCCTCATCTGTTAAACACTCAACAAAAAGATGAGCTAACGTCTTTTATCGTCTAGTAGATAATAGCATCTTCCCTAAGCACCCAGACAGGGCTTTTCAGACCTTCTCTATGCTAACTATTTAAAATAAATAGGTTTTTTTTTTCAAACATCCAAGTACTATGGCACGGAATCCTTTGGTTCAGGTATATACAGAGGGAGGGGTGGCAGCAAGCTCAAATCCGTTCTTCATGAATAATGAAAAGTATTTGAAAAATGGCAAATTTTGGTTGCCTAACGGCTAAGAAAAACGTTATATGACTTTCTCCTTGATATTGTACTAAATAATATATGATAGATAACATACAAGTATCTGGCTGACAAAAAGATTTATGCAGATTTATCTACGTTAACCGGCGGATTTATCTACCTGACTTGATTCACTTCCTCGAAAATATGAAAGAAAATTGAGGCATTAGCTTGGTTCGGATAGGAAGCAAATTACGTAGCATGACGATGCTTGGATAAAGTTTTAATAAAAAAAATAGCTTTATTTTCGGGATGCAAGGGATTCATTAAGCAAATTTTAATGCTTAGATTAATAATCGAAAAGTGTCTGAATCATTGGACGCCAATCAAATCCTTTTAGTCCTCAGTTTTATAGATTGTGAGCCAGTCATTTCATTACAATGGTAGTAAAGTTTTTCTGATGTAAATTATTTTAGCTACTTTATGGTAAATATATTCTTCATCTTCAATTATAGACTATGAACCAGATATTTCATTACAGTGGTAATAAAGCTTTTCGAAAATAAATTATTTTAGTTACTTTATATTAAATGTACGCTTCTTCTTACTCATTTTCTTCTTCTTCTTTAGTTACAGATTATGAACCACACATTTGATATAAATTTTCCGATACAGCTTTTCCGATATAAATTATTTTAGTTCCTTTATAGTAAATATATTCTTCTTCTTCAATTATAGACTATGTATGAACCAGATATTTGATTACAGTGGTAATAAAGCTTTTCCAAAATAAATTGTTTTTGTTACTTTATATTAAATATACTCTTCTTCTTATTCATTTTCTTCTTCTTCTTTAGTTATAGATTATGAACCACACATTTGATATAAATTTTCCGATATAGCTTTTCCGATATAAATTATTTTAGTTCCTTTATAGTAAATATATTCTTCTTCTTTTTTATTTTCTTCTTCTTCTTCATATAAAGTATGAACCAGAAATTTGATTACAAATGTAGTAAAGCTTTTCTCATACAAGTTATTTTAGTTACTTTATATTATATTGTTCTTCTCCTTTATTTTCTTCTTCTTCTTCATTTATAGATCATGTACCAGACATTTCATTACAGTGGTAATAAAGCTTTTCCGAGCCTTGCATAGTATACGAGATAAATCTGTTACGGTAATTAGCGCTGTTAAAAAGACTAAAAATATTGGTAAAATCTGGTAAAAGACTAATATTGCCAATTTTATACTGAAGTCGAAACTGAAGTTAGCAGTTGGGTCGGTTTGAAATGAAAAGTTAAGCAGGATTGTGACACATACCCCCTCCCCCTATTAGAATTATTTTGACGAATTTTATCATAAGAAAAATAGTAAAGAATATGGAAGAAGACAGTATCAAATAGAAAGGTCTTTTTTAGTCTGAGATTAAGAAAATGAATTGAGTCTCCTTGATAAAAATTTACGCGAAATAAAGGAACATTCGGAAATTCTGAGGGTTCAGGGTGCAAAAATAGACTTGAAAATAACAGTGGGGAGCCAAAGTAGGCAACAAGGAAATTAACATGATGAATGGCTTTGTTTACCTAGGCAGTATCATAAGCTAGGATGATGAATCAACTGAAAATTTAAAAAGTAGAATGGTCAAGGCGTACGGTATTTTTACAGGTTAAAAAAAAACCACAAGAATAATAAAAAAAATTAGAACTAAAATTAGGATAGCAAAGACCACGGTAATAACAGCGGTGAAATGCAGCAAATACAGCTATGGCTCTGAAATGCAGGCATTGCGAAAGTTTGCAGTGGTAAATTTGATACGCGGTCTGGTAACTAAACCCCGCTTTGTCTCACGGCTAGAGGACCGAGTTGAACCTTTTAGGGGAAGTTTGTTAGTGTGGGAGGGGGAGGAAGATGAGTTCGAAAATTTTGCTTGACGGACAGAGGAATCTATTTCCAAAGGAGATCTAGAGAAGAACCGACCCGGGTACCAAAGGCCTAATTTTAGTGACTAAAAAAAAAATGAAAGGAAAAATAAGTAGTCTAGTTAAGATGTTTTCCAGAGGAACTGTTAGAGGATGAGGTGCCCAACAATAAACTGTAGAAAAATGCCACGCCATCCCACTTTCAAGGGTCATACTGAAACAAAGGTTAGCTTCAAGATTTGCAGGTGAAAAAAACATATTTCTTGGCAATGCAGCTCGGACAAGACAAAAAGCAGAAGGACCTTGCACAAAAAGAAAAAGGGGTCATAAAAAATTCTTTAAAGAAAGCAAGAGTTTCTTGGGAGGGAGTACATAGTGAGGCCATGTAAAGATCGGGATGGAAGGGGAGTTTACACATCTGTGTCGACCTCTGATGGGTGATGTGATAAGGTGAGAGCAGCATCATCTATGTTAACCACTTTGTGTGTATTAGCCTGTAGTTATCCATTTACCGATGTTAACCTGCCGATTGATCTGCTTGGTTTGAAACCCTTTTCAAAACAGGAAAAAATATTTAAAAAGAACTATCGCCGTCGCGATATCCTGAGTGCCGCGAGAGACAAGTTTGGCGTGAAAAATGTATGGTCAGATCGTGGCCAGGTTCTCGCAATGCTTCCGGGTGAGCGAGCTGCTCGTCGAATTAACTCGCTTTCAGATTGCGTTTAGTTTGTTGTTTATGAGTAGTTTGGTAGTGTTTATCTCGTTAAGATGCTCTATATTACTCTTTAGTTATATTTTTATTTTGTTGTTTATTTTTTTGTTTCTTATGAGTATAAATATCGCCCCGTTTGAGCTCAGAAAAGGGATGAATTATAGGATTTTTTTTTGCGTAAGTTGATATGAGTAGTAGTTTAAGTGGAAGATTGAGTGATTTGCAAAATAATCCGTTTAATGTTGATGATTATTTGTTGACGGATACTGGAAATGATGGGTCGCAAATTAGTTTTCGTCCATCTCTTGATAGTAAATATCGTCAGTTATCAACTTTGGAGGAGTTAGGCCGGTCTGGATTTCATGCATGTACATAGAATTGTCACTTAACTTCTTCTTACCATGATATTTTTGATTTTATATCCCGATCTAATAATTTACATATAATGGCATTATGTGAAACATTTTTGGGTCATGATACCCTTCTTTTGTCCTTTAACTTTCCAGGTTATAAACTGATTGCTCGAAGTCGATCGTCAATGGGACGTGGAGGCCTGGCTTTCATTGTCCGACAGGATTTGAATTGGAAAATTAGAAAGAATTTGGACATTTGGAAGGAGGGTAAGATAGAAACCTTTAGTATAGAAATTAAGTTTGAAAATCGAGCTTGTATTTTTACTGTTGTATATAAGCCACCAAGTGCATCATTTGAAGAGTTTGCTGAAAGATTTGAATGTCTTGCTGCAAAGGTAAATAGATCTAGTCAAGAGTTTATGTGTATGGGAGACATTAATTTTGATTTGTTAAATGTACGTGGACCAAATTTGGATTTTTTTAGCCTGATGATGTCAAATGATTTATACCCGACCGTGAGCATTCCAACGAGAATCAAGGATCATTCAGAAACGCTCATCGATAATGTGTTTGTGTCTTCAGCGATACTAAGTAAAGCGTACTGCTCTGTTGTTATAAGCCCAGCCTCCGACCATCTTCCGGTTGTATTGCATTTGAATTCTGATGTTAAGAAAAATAACAGAAATAATAAAATACCAATGCGTGAACTGAAGCCAGTTAATCTGAAAAAATTTGAAGAACAAATTAGTGTTATTAACTGAGAAAAAGTACTGAATGAAGATCATCCATCGGAAGCATTTGAAAAGTTTAGCCAAATAGTGTCGAATATTTATGATAGCACGTGTCTGCTTAAACAAACAAACCCCAGAAAGAATAAACCGAGAAAACCGTGGTGTTATGATGAGCTGCTGAATCTGTTTAATATGAGAAATCAGGCGTGTGAGGAGCATCTGAATCATCCGCAGAATAATGAGCTACATGTGATGTATAAAGAGCTAAGGAATAGGGCAAATGCCCTAAGAAGAAAAAAAAGAAGGTATATTTTACAAATGTATTTGAAGAAAGTAAAGGTAACCCCAAAGCAACATGGCAAGTTGTGAATGATCTTCTAAAAGGTCCTATGAAGCCATCGGAGCCAAAAATTGTGCTAAATAATAGGACCTTGGAAGAAACTGAGGAAATCTGCAACGCATTTGGACAATATTTCTCTGAAATTGGCTGCAAGATTCAAGAAGAAGCAAGGAGCTCCCATGTTTTCGAATCAAGCAGTTTTGTGGATGAGCGAGGAAGAGGTTTCGAAATGCATTTTCAGCCTTGTACTGAAGAGGAGGTACGCAAAATTGTTAGCACGATTAAGTCAAACAGTGCAGGAGTTGATGGAATGAACCTTAGAACGCTCAAGTCGGTTCTGGTTTATTTGCTTCCTGTCCTCGTATACCTTATCAATATTTCTATGGAAAAGGGGATGTTTCCGAGTGCGCTTAAAATAGCTAAAGTTGTACCGTTGGACAAAGGTGGAGTCAAAACTGATATATCTAATTGGAGACCAATATCAATTCTCCCGATTTATTCAAAAGTTTATGAAAAGATTGTTCATCACCGGCTTTACGAGTATCTGATGAAAATTGGTGTTTTACACGATGGTCAATTTGGCTTCCGGAATGGACATTCGACGACGCAGGCAGTCCAGCATCTTCTGGAAAATATTAACTCAGCACTTGAGAATGGCGAGCAGTGCATGGGCGTTTTTATTGATTTTATAAAGGCTTTCGACCCTGGTGTTTTTAAGATTTTATTGGAAAGGCGGGGTTATTTAGGCATAAAAGGGAGTGTTTTAAATTGGTTTGAATCATATTTAAGTGAAAGGAAGCTACGAGTGACTCTGAGTAATAAATCTTCTCAGCCGTTTCCCATAGTGTGGTGTTCCACAGGGCTCAGTTCTTGGTCCTCTCCTGTACCTGATATTTGTAGACACAATGAGATTCTACATTCCCGGAGCTTCAGTTACTTCTTTTGCTGACGACACGGCTTTAGTGATTGCAGCAAAGTCGCTGCAAGAGCTCTTGTTCAAGGCTAATAAGGCGCTGGATGGCCTACATGAATTTGTTTGTGCTAGCCTACTTAGCGTCAATGCATCAAAAACTAATTTTATGATGTTTACGAGGACTGGTTCTGCTCCAACTCTCCCTGGTGTCATAATTTACAATGGCCTACCGCTCTCACAGGTCGAAGAGATCTAATATCTAGGATTCATCTTCGATCGAAACTTGAGTTGGAGAAAACACTGCGACATCATAGCATGCAAGCTGGCTCGAGGCCTTAGAGTTCTGAACCGTTTTCAAAATTTTTTACCTTTGAAAATTCTGCTTTTATTGTATTTTTCCATAATATCGCCTTATATAAATTATGGTTGTTTGATTTGGGCGAGTAATTTTAGTTGCAATTTCAGAAGAGTTCAAGTTCTGCAGAATAAGACTATAAGGTTGATTGGAAGGTATGATCGTGGTATTGATAGCACTGAATCACTTTTTAGATAGTTAAAAATTTTAAAGGTTGGTGAAATAAGGGATTATCAAATTGGAGTTTTTGTATTTCAGAGTCTGAATGGTCTTGCACCGGATTTTTTTATGAATATTTTTAAGCCTAATTCGTTTTATCACGATTATTCGACGAGGAGTGCAGATAGTCTTGCATCTGAGCCACAGAACTTAACGAAGCGAGTCAAGTGACCTGACACATGGGCCCTTCATTTTAGAATTCGGTCCCAAATTCAGTTCGTCAAGCTGAAATTGTGCCGCAACTTAAAACACGTGTTAAAAATCATTTTTTTTCAGGAATGTGGTAGTGTTAATGGTTCGAGAGAAGGCTTTTTTTTTTTTTTTTTTTTTATTTTTATTTTTTTTGTAGATATTTTATTTTTATTTTTTTTTATATTTTGTGCCATTATATATTTATAATTATTTTCTGTTATTATTATTGTTTTCCCCTTTTTTCATTTTATCTGGTTTGATGATTTGGCATGCATTATATCAAACCGGTCGCGTTTTAAAGAATAATATTGCTTTTGTTCGAAATTTTTTCAAATATATTTGTTTTTTTGTTTAAAAAAATGTATGAAACTGAAACTGAACCTGAACCTGATAAAGCCCTAATTTGTTTTTACCCTTATTATAGGCTTAAAATGCCTAAAATGTAGATTTATCTGCCTGGAAAGAAAATGTGTACAGACAAGGCTATATCCAGGGGGGGGGTTAGGGGGTTTAAACCCCCCACCCCCAACAAATGTTTGTCCGACTCGTAAAAACGTAACAAAAATGGATATGAACAAATTTTGATTAATTTTTTTTTTGCAACCCCCCCCCCCAAAAAAAAAAAACTGAATACGGCCCTTTATGTAGATGTAAATATACTGACCCTTTTATCTAAAGCTGCAGATTAATCTACTTAGTTTAAATCCTTTCCCTCAAAACAGGGAAAGCCTTTTGAAACTCAAGTTTTGATTATTTAATGGTTAAAAACACTTAGTTACTTTTATCATCATTACTAGGCTTAAGTTGCCTAGCGCGTAGATGCATCATAGGCAGCGCAATAGCGCTGCCTAATAAAAGAACGATGTTGGCACAATGTAGTATTTTTTTTTTTTTTTGGTTCTTGGTCTTAGACCAGGGCACTTCGTATCGAAGGAGTTGTCGTAGAAAACTCGAAAAGGGCTCATTCGATTGGAAACTGAAAGGACTAGTGTCCCTTTTTAATGGTCGGAAGTGATTGGAAGGCAACTAACCCCCCTCTCGCACCCACCTTTTCCCCAAACACATCCAATCTAAATTTTGAGGAAGCCATTTTGTTCAACGTAGTTGATTTCCAGATAGAAATTATGTTTTTGAGGAGGACACTCCCCGACAGCCCTCAGGGCAAGGGTTGTAACTTCAAAGAAGCTCATTCAATTGAAAAATAGAAGGGATTGTGCCCTTTTTAACAGTCGAAAGTGATTGGAGGATAACTAAAACCCCTCTCACACCCACCATTTTCCGAAACACATCCAATCAAAATTTTGAGATAGCCATTTTGTTCGACGTAATTAAAAAGTCTGGAAATTATGTTTTTGAGGATGACACTCCCCCCATAGCCCTCAGGACAAGGTTTGTAAGTTATACCCTTGGGGCATATACGTTTTTTTTTATTATAGAAAGCGTTGTCGTAGAAACTTCAAAAATGAATCATTCGATAGGATATTGAAACATTTAGTACTGAATTCAGAATTCGATAGTGATTGCATTACGAGTAACCCCCCTCCCACGCCCAGAGAATTTTCAAACGTAGTGGGCCGGAATCTTGAGATAGCTATTTTGTTCCAAGTAGATGAACAGTATGAACATCATGGATCTGAGGATCATATACCCCTCACAGCCCTCTGGGCGAGGATTACAGATTATGGCCCTGGACATATTCGGTTTTTATTGAAAAGACTGTTGTAGAAACTTCAAGAGGTGTTCATTTGTTTGGAAATTGAAAGAGCTAGTGTCCTTGTTATTAGTCGGAAGTAATTGGAGGGCAACTAACCCTCCTCTCACGCCCACCATTTCCCCGAATACATCCAATCAAAATTTTGGTATAGCATTTTTTTTCAACGTAGGCCTAGTTGAAAGTTCTGGAAATAAGGTCTTTGAGGATGACAACCCCCCCCAGCCCTCTGGGCAAGGGTTTTAAGCTATTCCCTGGGGGCATATAAGGTTTTTATTGAAAGTGTTGTCGTAGAAACTTCAAATGGGCTCATTCTATAAGAAATTAAAAGGGCTGGTGCCTTTTTTAATAGTTGAAAGTGATTGGAGAGCAACTAACGCCCCTCTCACGCCCACCATTTCCCCAAACAAATCCAATCAAAATTTTGAGATAGCCATTTTGTATAACGTAGTTGAAGGTTCTGGAAATTAGGTTTTTGAGGTTTACAACCCCCCCACAGCCCTCAGGGCAAGCATTGTAAGTTTTCCCTTGAGGCATATGAGGTTTTTATAGAAAGTGTTGTTGTATAAATTCAAAAGGGCTCATTTAATCGGGAATTGAAAGGCCTTGGGCCCTTTTTAATATTCGAAAATTAATGCAATGCACATCATTTTTATAGTAAACATCGATGTGGGTACAATGTATTATCGTTTTTTTTTTTTTTTTTTTTTTTTAGAACAGGGCAGTTCGTATCAAAGGAGCTTCAAAAAGGGCTCATTCGATTGAAAATAGATAGCGCTGATGCCCTTTTTAATAGTCGAAAGTGATTGGAGGGCAACTAGTCCCCCTCCCACGCCCACCCTCCCATTTCCCTATTATTTTTAAAAACTAAATGTGGCCTTAATCAAAATGCACTGTGTTAATGCTAATTCCCAATAAGGCATCTCAGCAGTATCCCAAGAACGACTGAGGGTATTATATTCAAACTTTCGGAGCTACTTCTGCTCTTGAAATTCAACCAAATCAAAACAACGTAAGTGTATCCAAGCTATCAAAGAAAGTAAACAGATTTTTTTGCGAATGGTATCAAGTTTTCCATTTCAGGTCAATTAGAGGAGGTATGAAACTAAATTAAACGCTACTTGTACTAATTGTGTCCAAATTTTTAAAAGGGTGTATTTTGTTAAAAATCGCTGAAAATTTTTCCCCAGCATACAAATAGCAGGCCAAACTATAAAATATTAAAAAAAAAAAATATTTAAAGAATTATTTTCTTTTTCCCTGGAAAGACTATGTCAATATAAAACGAACAGAAATTAAATAAATAACCGATTCAAACTCAAAACGAGCAGAAATTAACATGGGTAGGGCTCAAAACTCCTATGCCCTCCAAAGACCAGAACAAGAATTGCACTTAACTGGAAAATATACAATTGAATGTACATTGACATTTTAATATACGTATGGTGATATTTAGCAAGCAAAGTGATCATAACTTTTGATTGATTAAAGCTATGAAAGTAAAACAATGCATATTTTTTGACTAAAAGACAAATTATGTTCTAGCCTTGGGATGGCATAGGGGGTTTTGAACCCTGCTCATGTTAATTTCTGCTCGTTTTGAGTTTGACTCGGTTATTTATTGTAATTTCTGTTCGTTTTGTGTTTCATTTATTTCTCGATGCTGGTTTGTGGTAGTTTTCACGCTTGGTAGATTATTTGATTTGATTTTTGCTCATTTTTGGTTTAATGGGGTTTTTTACTTTTCTTTGAAGAACTTATTTTGTGGAAAAGTTTTTTTAATCAATCTACGTGAAAAATAGATTCATGTAAATGTATCCATTTGTTTTCTGCTAGCCTGTAGATGTAACAATCTGGTTTTAATCCCTCCCCCAAAACAAGGAAAACTACTTAAAATTCACACTTTATGGTATTTAATAGCTAAAAACACTTCATTTTCCTTTTATCCTTATTACTGGTCTTATAATGCCTAGCAAATAGACTTACCTACACGAAAAATGTATTTATATAGATGCATCTTTGTTATCCATTAAATAAAAAAAACGAGTTTTATAACTGAAAGTAAGGAGCGACATTAAAACTTAAAGCGAACAGAAATTACTCCGTATATGAAAGGGGCGGTCCCATCCTCAACGCTCGCTCTTTACGCTATACTTTTTTATTGTTTTAAAAAATAAAGTTGTGAGACAGAGTCAAACTTTAGCCTAAAGAGCGAGGCGTTGAGGAGGGAACAGCCCCTTTCATACACGGAGTAATTTCTGTTCGTTTTAAGTTTTAACGTCGCTCCTTACTTTAAGTTAAAAAAAAACTTGTTTTTTATTTAATTTCTGAACATTTGTGAATTAATGCTGCTTTAATTTTGGCTCACCGTACATGAATAATTAAAACGAAATTAGTATATTAATTTTACTTTTTTTTTGGCTAAATAGCTTTCTCAAAATTCTGCTCTGACATAACTTCCGAATTAACTTACGTAGCGAACTTTTATATTTGTATGTTTGTATTACGTATATTAGGGAGTTTGCCTCCTGGTCAGTACCTCGCTCTTTACGCTAAAGTTCAAATTTTGTTCCAATTCTTTAAGAATGACCCCTTAATCACAAAGGCCGTTAATTAGAATAAATAGCTCTGATAAAAGTACAAAAAAAAACTTTAGCGTAAAGAGCAAGGTAATGACCAGAGGGCAAACCCAATCATATACGTAATAATTTCTGTTCGTTTTAAGTTTTGATGTTGCTCCTTACTTTCAGTTGAAAAAATTTTTTTTTTTTTATTTAATTTCTGATTTTTTTTTTTTTTTTAGATAATGCTCGGAAATCCGGCGCTCCCTTCATAGCAATGTCCCTTCCCCCATGAAAACTTCCTTAATGGAAAGATCCTCCCACGTAACCCCAGCCCCCCCCCCCCAAACTACCAGAAACAAATTCCCCCTGAAAATTTCTGTATATTTCCCAATAATCAATACTGTATGTAAACATTGGGCAAAGTTCATAAATTGTAGCCCTTCCCCCGGGGACTGTGGAGGATTAAGTCGTCCTCAGAGACATGGTTATTGTTATTTTCGACCATGCTGAACAAAATGGCTATCTCAAAATTTTAATTGGGTGACTTTGGGAAAAAATGAGCGCGGGAGGGGGCCTAGTTACCCTTCATTTTTTTTTTGTCACGTAAAAAGGGCACTAGAACTTTTAATTTCCGTTCGAATGAGCCCTTCCGCGTTATTGTAGGGCCACTGGATCGATACAATCACCGCTGGAAAAAAAAATTAAATAAACACGCATCCGTGATCTTTCTCCTGGCAAAAAATACAAAATTCCACATTTTTGCAGATATGAGCTTGAAACCTCTATAATAAGTTTCTCTGACACGCTGAATCTGACGGCGTGATCTTCTTTAAAGTTCTATGACTGTTAGAAGGTGTCTCCCTTTTTTTTCGAAAATAAGGCACATTTTCTCAGGCGCGTAACATTTGATGGGTAATACTAACTTGACTTAAACTTGATGAAACTTATATATTTGAAATCAGCATAAAATCTGATTCTTTGGATGTATCTATTGGTATAAAATCTGTTTTTTAGAGTTTCGGTTACTATTGAGCCGGGTCGCTCCTTACTTACAGTTTGTTACCACGAACTGTTTGATTTTATCCTTAGTAGCCTGTAGACGTATCTACCTGGTTTGAATTTACTCCTCAAAAGACAATCAGCTTATTTTTATCATTATTTAGTACTTATAATGCCAATCCGGTACATTTGTTTAAAAGAAACATGGATTTATGTAGATGTCTCTGTGTAAACCATTTTATCTATCCTAACTGTTGATCTATCTACCGGGATAAAATCCCTTCCCCGAAGGAGGGAGAAAAGATTAACTGTATTTCGTTAATTTTTCTCAAAAATCCTTCTGTCCCAATTACTGGGCTTACAATTCCCTAAACGGATAGGCCTAACTTACCTAGGCACCCAGACAGGACTTTTCAGATCCGACTTTGAATTGTTATTGTTAACGATCAATGATCTGGGCCGCGAAATCTTTTGTTTCGTGCTTTTAATTGCTTGTTTTATATCGTTCAATGCAGCTTCGACTGACACTCTTCTATCACTGGAAGAACTGCAACGACCTGGAAAATCGATATCCTATAAAAGTAAGCCTATCAAATTATATCTGGAAAGCTCTCTTCTCTCTAAGGTGTGTTTCGTTTTCTTAAAAAGAAAGTGATAGGGGATCCTTATCTGAAATTACATAACACATGAAAGAAGATCAGCAGGAAATTAAAGATGCCTTTTGAAAAAAAAATATAATTATAAAATAATATAATTATAAATAATATGTATTTTATAATTATATATATATATATATATATATATATATATATATATATATATATATATATATATATATATATATATATATATATATATATATATATATATATATATATATATATATATATATATATATATATATATATATATATATATATATATATATATATATATATATATATATATATATATATATATATATATATATATATATATATATATATATATATATATATATATATATATATATATATATATATATATATATATATATATATATATATATATATATATATATATATATATATATATATATATATATATATATATATATCCCAATGCATCAAATGAAAAGCTGCTGCAGCTCACTAAGCAGTTTAGGTTTTTGACCCAAGCAGCCGAGTGCACCTCACGATGTGCACTCGGCTGCTTGGGTCAAAACCTAAACTGCTTAGTGAGCTGCAGCAGCTTTTCATTTGATGCATTGGGATATATATATATATATATATATATATATATATATATATATATATATATATGTTAGTGAGCTGCAGCAGCTTTCATTTGATGCATTGGGATATATATATATATATATATATATATATATATATATATATATATATATATATCCCAATGCATCAAATGAAAAGCTGCTGCAGCTCACTAAGCAGTTTAGGTTTTTGACCCAAGCAGCCGAGTGCACCTCACGATGGTTTGGACACACCTACAAATGCCTCCATATCTACCTGCGAAGATGATCTAAGACTTCGACCCTATCAAAATCGGCTGGAAGCAGCCCTGCTTTCGACCGAAGAACCGATGGTCTGAGTTTCTGACGATGGGAAACATTAGACTGAACGAAACACAAACGCTCGTCATGGACCGAAGTGGATGGAGGAAGCAGATGTCACTCAATGCCGAGCACTGCAGGAGGCATGAGCCAAGTAAGCCAAGTCAATACATGAAGAGTGGATAACCAAGAATCAAGCTGGTCTGGATGGTGGAGCATTAGACTCCCGATCTCCAAATCAAAAGTAAGAGCCCAACATCGAACTTTCTCAAGTATATTCATTTTTTAGTAAAAGTTGTATTTGCGGAGAAGAACTTAACACTAAACTATTTTACGCGTGTAGATGGATTCGATTAAGGGAGAAGGGAATCTTTTTCTCTCCAACGTTATAGTTTCGGTAAGTCTACCCTGTTTTGTCTCACGACTGGGTGATTGAGTTAAAACTTTCAGGGACAGCCTTGTTTGGGGGAAGGGGGCAAGGCGATTTAAAAATTTGCTTTGGGGGAGCGGTTAAAACTATTTTTCTCTCATCCTCACAAAAGGGTATACACTCCGTTTTTTCTCCATTTTAATGCCTCTCTGTGCAGAGGATCACTAATTTCCTGATTAGTACGTGTTGGACATAGTGATAAATTCGAAAAATATTGACTAGAATTTAAGCGATTAGAAAAATAGCCGAGTTAGCATTTTAACTGTTTTGAGGTCCCAGGACTGTTGTAGCTTTTGTGATTCGATGCCCTCTGGCTTCATTTTTATACTGATGATCTACTGATAATCTAACAGGGTTCGCTACCGGTAAAATATGAAAATTAGTAAACCATGATGAATTTTTTAGGTAAATCTACTCTTCGGAGTATCGAATACAAGAAAAAGGGGCAATAAATTTTTTTTTCTTCTTTAAGGGTCATAGTAAAATATATATTTAAGACAAAAAAGGTAGAAAATTACATGAAATTTATTGCCTGAATAAATACAAGAAAATAGAGAAAAGGCATTGCAACACGCGAGCAGGTAAATAGCACAATATATCTAACAAGAAAGGTGGAAACGTAATCAAACAATCGTTTCAAACAATCAAACACAGCTCTGGGTCTTGGTGTTTGCCCAGAAATGCTGGCAAACACCCTGGGATCAACTCAGCTGATCAATTTAGGGTTACCTACGGGGGTGTTGCCAGCATTTACCAATGCTGACAAACATACTTAGGAAATATTTGCTGGTGGTATTGATGAGAAAGCGCCAAAAGCTCGCCAAAACACATTTTGTTTTTAATCTATAATAAATTTATATGTTTATGGCATATCGAAAATGGATTATATTTTGTGGACTCGAAAATGGTATATCGTTTGAAAAATGAGATAGTCGGTAAGGAAGCAAACCGGTCGGCTCTGATAAAAGATGAGAATGGAGAGCTAATCTCTGACCCCCAGAAAGTTGATGAGAGATGGGCGTCATATTTCGAGAAAATCTTAAATAGACCCCGACCTGACGACCGAGAAATAGTACCTGAAACACCTTTTTTTACAATTTCACGTAAGTGCTGACCAACCAAGCACCGAAGAATTAATAATAGTTACGAAAAGGCTGAAAAATAGGCGTGCACCAGGGGACGATGGAATCGCAGCAGAAATGCCAAAGGTATCCCTTCGAGCCTGTATTACTATATGGACTGCCCTTCTAGTGAGTATCTGGAATAGCGAGAAGATCCCAGTCGACTGCACTAGAGGAATTCTAGTTAGACACTTCAAGAAGAGAGATGCTCAAGTATGGGGCAATTGGACAGCTATCAATATAACGCCGGTCCCTAGTAAACTATTAGCCACAGTCATACTGCATTGCCTAAGAGCAGCCCTTGACTCACACCTTAGGGAAGAGCAGCATGGATTCCGGCCTGGTAGATCCTGTTCCGATCTAATTTTCATCCTCAGACTAATCGTGGAGAAGTCTAGAGAATGGAACGCAAAACTTTACCTACTGTTCATTGATTTTGAAAAAGTGTTTGACTCTATTGACCGAGATATTTTATGAAGGATTTTAAAGTTTTATGGAATACCTGAAAAACTAGTTAAAATGATAATAGCCCTCTATGAACATAGCGAATGCTGTGTTCGAACCGAAAGCGGGGAGACGCGGTTCTTCAGGACAATGTCTGGTGTTAAACAGGGATGCGTTCTATCTCCGTTTCTGTTTGTAATCATAATGGATTACGTTATAGGGGAGTCATCAAGTTCTGGAGTAAAGATTGAAAGCAGGCACATCTCGGATCTCAACTTCGCAGATGACGTTGTCCTTCTAGAAGCAGCGAAACAACGACTGCAGATGCTACCTGACACCATAACTGATAAGGCCGAGAGAGTGGGACCGACCATAAACGTGGATAAGTCAAAGAGTATTGCCAAATCTAACTCGCCGTTGATACTGAAATGCAAGGATAAAGATAGTCAACAAGTCCAGGAATTCAAGTGTCTCGGGAGTTGGATTGAACATGATGGTGAAATCACGAAAGAAATAAAAAGAAGAATAGGAAAAGCAACTTCCACTTTCAACAAACTGAAACCAATTTGGCGTAGTAGTAAATACTCACTACGCTTAAAGCAATGTGATGTCCATTCTCCTTTACACTCGCGAGTGCTGGAAATTAAATTTACAGCTAGCGAAGCCTGTCCAAGCGTTTGAGAATATGTGACTTAGAAGACTCCTGAACATACCATGGCAGGAGACGGTCACGAATAGAGAAGTTCGTCAACGAACTGGTCAGCCTCTTATTACCGATATCCTGAAGCAAAGGAAATGGACCTACCTTGGTCACGTCCTTCGACTGCCTGAGGACCGACTTCCAAGAGCCGTATACGAGTGGCGCCCAGAGGGGAGGCGTAGAAGAGATCGACCGAAACATACCTTGAGATGACAGTACGACCGAGACAGCAGAGCTGTCACTTCGACCGCAGTTTGAGGACGTCACTGCCAAAGCTCCACTCCGAGACGTCTGGCACGGCTTTGCAGACACCCAATGTGCCACACCTGACCCTAGAGGAACTAAGGTTTAAGGTAATATCTATGATAATTATTAAAGGAAATAATTCACAAAAATAAAATTCCAGTCTCAAAGAGATTTCTTGGGACTTTCCTTGCAAACAGAAAAAAAATATAGCTTTTAACTTTTAAATCGTCAAAACAGTTCAGCTTATTTGAGATAAAACACAAAATAATTAATTAATTTCCAACTTCCATACCCGTATAAGAGTTGCATCATTCTCTTCTAGGGGAGTTTCGGGGTGAGCAGTCGCTGCTTAGTATTATATTTATAAAGAAAAGTATCATTAATGAGTTTCGCTTACGTATAATAGAACCTGCAAGCGATCCGAAAGCTCCAGGCTTATAAAAGGTGGGTGAAAATACTAATTCTTTATAACGAAGTCTGATAAGAAAAGATTGATTCTGATAGCCAAGTTCAAACAAGAGCTGACCTTCCTCGGACTCCGGTTAAAAATTTATGTAGCATTGCATAGCACTTTTGTACCTACTCATTATGCCAGCTGTTCTTAACCATTTGCAAGGAGTCCTACACTTAACGTTCAACTTAAATTTGAAGTATTCTAATATAAAAACGCTGGTTTTTCTTAGAAAAAGTTAAGTTAATTGGTGGTAAATGATGCCTCTAAGTCACGTTCCTATTTTTAATAAAGGAAAAATTATTCCCTCAAAAGAGAAAGAAATAGTTGTTCGGGATAGCTTTCTACTACTGAAATTAAATTCTAAGCATAAAAGTTGTTTTTGGTAAAGCTCATAGCGGAGGAATGGCTTTTGAGGTGAGATCATACGAAACAGTTCAATGAATTCATTTAGATAATTACTTAAGCAGATGGTAATGCTACAACCTTAAATCTAAGAATACTTCTCATTCAGGAAGTAGAGAGGGCTCACCCGGCATTGCAAGAGGACCAAAAACAGAATCAAAGATAGTAAATCTATGAGCAACATTTCAATACAGGTTATGTAATTTCCAAATAGCGCTGAAAATAGTATACATTGAGTCATTCCGATTGATAGCTTACACTGATTACATATGGAATAAATGCTTTGGAAAACAGCTTTTAATGTTGATCCAGGATACTATAGCCATCTATTTGCCTCTATTTTAAGAGGCATCATGCACGGTACTCCTTGACAGTCCTTGCTCTTTTAAAATCGACGCGAATTAACGGAGTCATTTCCTGCCCTCAGGTTACAAGCGTAGACTCTAGTAGCATGATATTCAGATTTGCAGGACATTAAAAAACGTCGTTTCATAAAGAATAAAGACCGAATTTGAAACTTAAACAAAGCAGAAATTAGCGTATATAAGACACCAAACTCAAAACGAGTAAAACTGACCATGAAGAAATACTGCCTAACAAACAGATTTTTGAAATATATCCTAACCGATTGAGATGATATTAGAACTAAGATTAAAGAAAAAATTGAACTTATTTCTGATTTCGGTCCTACACATACCTTAGCGAAAGTGATCCACTTGGCTTTTCTTCTTTTTTTTCTTTTTTTGCAGTTCACAATTTTTTTGATTTGCTATAAAAATAATATTGAATTGACAGTTTAATATACATATACTTATATTTATTCCTTAAAGTTTTAAGGATTTTTTATTTGTTAAAGTAAAAAAAGCGAAAACACTTAATTTTTTTTTTTTTAGTAAAGTGCAAATTATGTTCTGGTCTTGAGAAGGCATGGAGGTTGTCAGCCCTACTCATGTTAATTTTTGCTCCTTTTAAGTTTGACTCGGCTATTTATTGTAATTTCTGTTCGTTTTCGGTTTCATTTATTTATTGATGGAGATTTGTGGTAGTTTTATGCTTATAAGATTATTTGACTTTATTTCTGCTCATTTTTGGTTTAATGGAGCTCTTTACTTTTCTTTAGAAAACTAGTTTTATGGCTATTTTTTTTTATAAATGTTCGTATTTTATTGACATAGTTTTTTCTTGAAAAAAAAAATATTGTATATCTTTTCGGTATTTTTCTATAAGAATTCCTAGTGTAACTTGCTATTTGTATGTCAGGGAAACTTTTTCACCAATATTTAATCCTGACACAAATAGTATTCTTTAATTTAATTTTATACCTCCTCAAGTTAACCTGAGAATTAAAAACTAATATCATTCCCAAAAAATTCTAGCTATGCTCTTTGACAACCTGGATACACTTACACTTTTTTGATTTATTTAAATTGTAAGAGTAGAAGTAGCAATAATAGTAGCCCCAAAATGTTCAACTTAATAACCCCAGTCGTGCTCGACATATTGCTGATGTGTCTTATTGGCAACCATACAAACAGTGCCTTTGATTTAGTTTTAAAGCAGCATTTGGTTTTAAAGCAAAATGGGCCAATTAAATAATCGTGGGGGTTGACAAACCCAATATCCCTAGAGACACAGTTACTGGCCCATTCTTCTATGCTAAAAAAAATCGATGTCTCAAAATTTTGACTGGATGTGTTTGGAAAATGAATTTAAGAGGGCTGTTTACCCTCCAGTCTCTTTTGACTCTTAAAAAGGGTACTAGAACTTTTTTTATATAGTTCAACATCCGCCTAAATATTCCTTGAAAGCTTCACCTTAATACTTTTAGCTTGCGTAGTATCAATAGTTGTAGCAGCATTAGTAGCAGTATGCGCCTAGCACCTTTGGTTTCTTAAGCATCCCCTTGAACATAACGCTGAAAGTTTAAACTTAATAACAAAAACCGTTCCTGAAGCATTTCTAATACGTCCTCTTGACAATCTGTGTGGGCATAGTGTTTCGATTTAGTTCCATATAGTTTCAACATTCTCCAAATTTGTTCCCTTAATACCCTTAGTTTTAGTAGCAGCAGCAGTGGTAGTAGCATCAGAATTAATAGTACTAGCTTTAGCTTTAGTGGCAGTAGTAGTATAAGAAGTAGTAGCAATGACAGTAGCAGTTGCAGTAGTATGAGTAGAAGCAGTAGCAATAGGATGCAAATATCTTCTTTTGGTCAGTTTAGCTTTCCCCATAACAAGCCCTGTTAGTTTCAACTTCACACACCAATCATTTCTTAAGATATTGATGTTACGCCCTTTTGACAACCTGCATACAGACGGCGTATTGTAATTAAGTTCACCTTCCCTCCCCAAAATGCCTTGAAAACTTTACCTTCATACCCTTAGGCATAGTTGTAATAGTAGTCACAGTATTATTATTGGTATTATTAGTAGTAGTATTAACAGCAATAACGGTTGTACTAGTAGCAGCAGTAGTATTAATTTATTGCCTTTTCGAGTAGTTGTAATAGAAGCAGTAGTAGTAAATTTAGCAATGATAGTAGTATTAGTAGTAGCGTGCACATATTGCCTTTTGGTCAGACGATCTTCCCCTTTTAGCATTCTCTGAAAGTTCTGGCTTAATACCCAAATCAATTCTTGAGATTCGTTCTTTTGACAATGTACATGCAAATAAAATCTTTTGATTTAGTTCCAATTTCCTCTCAATACTGTAAAGGAGTAGTGTGTTAGCAATTGTAGGAGTGCTAGAAGTAGCAGTGGTGGTAGATGTAGTAGCAGTGGTAGCATGCAAATATTGCCTTTTTGATCATCTCCCCCATCGCGTCCTGAAAATTCCAAATTAATATACCCAGTTAGTCCTGAGTTACGTCCTTTTGACAATCTGTACACACATGACTTTTTTTAATTTAGTTCAACACTCCCCTCATCCTTCTCTGAAAGGCTAATCTGAACGCTCTTCGTCTTTTTAAAAATAAAAGTTCAAAAATACATACCTTTCTCAATATCATATATTATATATAAACAAGGAACAAATTGCCTAACTTAAAGCCCTTGCCATGAGGACTGTGGGGAGGTTGACATCCCCAAAGACGTAATTACTGGACCTTTTAACAATGCTGAACAGAAAAGTTCTTTGAAAATTTTGATCGGATGTGTTTAGGGAATGACAGGCTTGCTGGGGAGGGAATGTTTACCTTCCATTTACTTCTGAGGCCACTAGATCTTCGGACTTCCAATCAAATGAGCCTCATCCAATCCGAAGTTTAAACGACCACCCGTTCCATAAAAACCTTATATGCCCCGGGGAATAATTAAAAACCCTTACCCCTGGCTATGGGGGGGGTGTTCACCCTGAAGGCATTTTTATATGCTCTTTGGACTAAGTGAACAAAATTACTATTTCACAATTTCGATCGGATGCGTTTGGGCGAAAGAAAGTGTCGGGGAGGGGGGAGTGGTTACCCTCCATCACTTTTGAATCTTAAAAGAGAATTAGAGCTTTAAACTTCCAATCAAATGAGTCTCTCTAAAGTTCCCACGACCACCCCTTCCGTAAAAATCTTATATGCCCCGGGGCATAATTTACAGCCCTTGTCCCAGACTCTGAGGGGTTGTTTTAACCCCAAAGACCTTGTTATGTCATCTTTGGACTTTTTTTTAACAAATGGCAATCTTAAAATTTCTATCGAGTGCATTTGGGGAAAAGACGACGTGGAGAAGGTCGGGGTAGCTGCCCTTCGACCACTTTGATTCTTAGATAGGGCACTAAAACTTTTGATTTACAACCCAATAAGCCCCCTCCGAAGTTTATAAGACCCGCATTTCCATAAAAATCTTATATGCCCCCGGGCATAATTTACAGCCCTTGTCCCAGACTCTGAGGGGTTTTTTCAGCCCCAAGGACCTTTGTTATGTCATCTTTGGACTTTTTTTTTTAACGAATGGCAATCTTAAAATTTCTATCGAGTGCATTTGGGGAAAAGCCGACGTGGAGAAGGTCGGGGTAGCTGCCCTTCGACCACTTTGATTCTTAGATAGGGCACTAAAACTTTTGATTTACAACCCAATAAACCCCCTCCGAAGTTTATAAGACCCCCATTTCCATAAAAACCTTATATGCCCCAGAGGTGTAACTTACAACCCTTGTCCTGAGGGCTGTGGGGAGGGGTTGTCATCCTTAGACTTAATTTCCGGACCTTTCAACTAGGCTAAACACAATGGCTATTTAAAAATTTTAATTGAATGTGTTTGGGGAAATGATGGGCGTGGGGGAGGCTGGTTGCCCTCCAATCGCTTTCGACTATTAAAAAGGGCACAAGCCCTTTCAATTTCCAATCAAATAATCTCTTTTGAAGTTCCTTCGACAACTCTTTCTATACGAAGTGCCCTTGTCTAAAAAAAAAAAACAAATGAAAAATAAAAATAAATAAATAATACATTGTACCCACATCACTCTTTACGTACGCAGCGCTATTGCACTGCCTATGATACAAAATTTTCCATGGAGATTTTACGCGGCCATTCAACTCCTCGCACACGTCCAAGCATCTAGAAGTGATGCTTTTAACCTTGCAAAATATTTAAGTTCGATTATTTGCCCCAAGGATCCCCTGAAAAAGGTACATCCCTTCCTTCAAACCTCAAGACTATTGTGTGCATTATTTTGCATATTTTAAATATAATCCATCCTTTTTATGTTCTTTCTACTATGCCCCCTTCCTAAAGAAAATCCCACATACGTTCCTATATAATATATATATTTCATTTTCTTTCTTTTTTCATCGTAGTTCAAGTGGTTTCATCCTAACTCACTATTTCTTATGGACCCTCTAGGGACCTTCTGTAGAACTCTAAGGTGTTCCGGATAATTTTAGTTGAGAAAAATCCTCGAAATTATGACACCTTGCTGAAAATTGTTTTTTTTGTTTTGGTTTTGTTTTTTTTAACATAAGTTCAATTATATTCCTTTTTTATTCCTGTATTTTTGATTCTTTTCTTTTTTCTACGAAGTTTCACTTCTAAGTAATGTTGGACAATATGGATATTAATAAACTGACACCTCGAACAAAATACAGGTATCAAATATCAAAACACAAGCATTGATATAGAATTCTTCTTTGAATAGTATCTCCTCAAAGTTGGAAATATAGCCTAGTGAATTGTTTCCAGATGTTGGGATGTAGTGAATCACAAGTTGTTTTAGTCTCAGAAAATCATCGAAGATACTAGCGCAAACAAACTAAATCTTGAGAGACCGCCATGTGCAGAGATCACCATAGGAGCTCCTCGAAAGTGTATGTCTACAAGGCATAACTTCCTCATTTCTGCACAACGTATATGCAGAAGTCTACAAGACATAAAAGAGCGAGTAACCAGTGCATTTGCAGTTCTCAGCAAAGTACAATTCCCACTCAAAGACAGTATGCCAAATATTGTTTCAAAAGTGATAGCAATGTTTACGCCTTTTGATCGCCTTGAGTTTTTTTTTCTGACAGCTAATCTCTTATCAAGAAATCCTCCATGGAAGAGATTCAAAACTCCTGCTAGTACACGGAGATTTGGGATAGAAAAAAGTATTTCCCAAAGGCTTTAGAAAGGACGTGTTTCGACAGCTACTGAATCCATCAAGGCCTTAAAGATTTGTAATAGGGAGCCCCATTTTCTTTGAATATATTTTGAGTCACGCTTTACGAAAATGTGCTATTGCCCTGACGATTATTCTTAGTGTCCTTTTCTTCTCGGCGGAAGCAGTGGCCAGAATGGCCATCCGTTTTTCCATTCTGCTAGCAAAATCTGTCGATAGAAGGGTCGTCCCATGCTCAACAAATTACATCTAATAGGCTTCAGTGAGTTTCTGGGTTCAAATCTGTTTTTGTACCTTTAGGGCGGGTTTCCAGAACTTTTGAATCTGCCATGACATTGAAAATTTTAAATAGAGAGCCAGTATTTCTGGGGAATGGCGATCTGCTTAAGAGGCAGACAGCTTATACCAGGGGTTCTCAGATATAGCTGCACGAAGTTACTATAAAAATACAACGGTGCAACTACGTCTGGTTTCTCCCAGAAGCATTTTTTTTCCAATGCGGGTCAGTTGATAAGTGAGAAGTCTAGCCGACTCTCGGGTAAAAACATTAAGTTACTACTGTTCTTGAATAGCAAAATCGAGGATATTACAGCAACGAAACTACAACTTGAAATGTCATTATATTGATTTTGCTCCTCGTAATACTCCGTAGCCCACAAGACCTAAAAGAGCCAGTAACAAGTAGATCTGCAGTTGTTAAAAAAGTACACCTCCTACTCACATATAATGAAGGAAATATCAATAAGAATATCGTATTGGTGCTTACGCCTCATGTGACTTGAAATATCATTATATTGATTTTGCTCCACGTAATACTCCGTAGCCCACAAGACCTAAAAGAGCCAGTAACAAGTAGATCTGCAGTTGTTAAAAAAGTAAACCTCCTACTCACATATAATGAAGGAAATATCAATAAGAATATCGTATTGGGGCTTACGCCTCATGTGACTTGAAATATCATTATATTGATTTTGCTCCTCGTAATACTCCGTAGCCCACAAGACCTAAAAGAGCCAGTAACAAGCAGATCTGCAGTTGTTAAAAAAGTAAACCTCCTACTCACATATAATGAAGGAAATATCAATAAGAATATCGTATTGGTGCTTACGCCTCATGTGACTTGAAATATCATTATATTGATTTTGCTCCTCGTAATACTCCGTAGCCCACAAGACCTAAAAGAGCCAGTAACAAGTAGATCTGCAGTTGTTAAAAAAGTAAACCTCCTACTCACATATAATGAAGGAAATATCAATAAGAATATCGTATTGGTGCTTACGCCTCATGTGACTTGAAATATCATTATATTAATTTTGCTCCTCGTAATACTCCGTAGCCCACAAGACCTAAAAGAGCCAGTAACAAGTAGATCTGCAGTTGTTAAAAAAGTAAACCTCCTACTCACATATAATGAAGGAAATATCAATAAGAAAATCGTATTGGTGCTTACGCCTCATGTGACTTGAAATATCATTATATTGATTTTGCTCCTCGTAATACTCCGTAGCCCACAAGACCTAAAAGAGCCTGTAACAAGTAGATCTGCAGTTGTTAAAAAAGTAAACCTCCTACTCACATATAATGAAGGAAATATCAATAAGAATATCGTATTGGTGCTTACGCCTCATGTGACTTGAAATATCATTATATTGATTTTGCTCCTCGTAATACTCCGTAGCCCACAAGACCTAAAAGAGCCAGTAACAAGTAGATCTGCAGTTGTTAAAAAAGTAAACATCCTACTCACATATAATGAAGGAAATATCAATAAGAATATCGTATTGGTGCTTACGCCTCATGTGACTTGAAATATCATTATATTGATTTTGCTCCTCGTAATACTCCGTAGCCCACAAGACCTAAAAGAGCCAGTAACAAGTAGATCTGCAGTTGTTAAAAAAGTAAACCTCCTACTCATATATAATGAAGGAAATATCAATAAGAATATCGTATTGGTGCTTACGCCTCATGTGACTTGAAATATCATTATATTGATTTTGCTCCTCGTAATACTCCGTAGCCCACAAGACCTAAAAGAGCCAGTAACAAGTAGATCTGCAGTTGTTAAAAAAGTAAACCTCCTACTCACATATAATGAAGGAAATATCAATAAGAATATCGTATTGGTGCTTACGCCTCATGTGACTTGAAATATCATTATATTGATTTTGCTCCTCGTAATACTCCGTAGCCCACAAGACCTAAAAGAGCCAGTAACAAGTAGATCTGCAGTTGTTAAAAAAGTAAACCTCCTACTCACATATAATGAAGAAAATATCAATAAGAATATCGTATTGGTGCTTACGCCTCATGTGACTTGAAATATCATTATATTGATTTTGCTCCTCGTAATACTCCGTAGCCCACAAGACCTAAAAGAGCCAGTAACAAGTAGATCTGCAGTTGTTAAAAAGTAAACCTCCTACTCACATATAATGAAGGAAATATCAATAAGAATATCGTATTGGTGCTTACGCCTCATGTGACTTGAAATATCATTATATTGATTTTGCTCCTCGTAATACTCCGTAGCCCACAAGACCTAAAAGAGCCAGTAACAAGTAGATCTGCAGTTGTTAAAAAAGTAAACCTCCTACTCACATATAATGAAGTAAATATAAATAAGAATATCGTATTGGTGCTTACGCCTCATGTGACTTGAAATATCATTATATTGATTTTGCTCCTCGTAATACTCCGTAGCCCACAAGACCTAAAAGAGCCTGTAACAAGTAGATCTGCAGTTGTTAAAAAAGTAAACCTCCTACTCACATATAATGAAGGAAATATCAATAAGAATATCGTATTGGTGCTTACGCCTCATGTGACTTGAAATATCATTATATTGATTTTGCTCCTCGTAATACTCCGTAGCCCACAAGACCTAAAAGAGCCAGTAACAAGTAGATCTGCAGTTGTTAAAAAAGTAAACCTCCTACTCACATATAATGAAGGAAATATCAATAAGAATATCGTATTGGTGCTTACGCCTCATGTGACTTGAAATATCATTATATTGATTTTGCTCCTCGTAATACTCCGTAGCCCACAAGACCTAAAAGAGCCAGTAACAAGTAGATCTGCAGTTGTTAAAAAAGTAAACCTCCTACTCACATATAATGAAGGAAATATCAATAAGAATATCGTATTGGTGCTTACGCCTCATGTGACTTGAAATATCATTATATTGATTTTGCTCCTCGTAATACTCCGTAGCCCACAAGACCTAAAAGAGCCAGTAACAAGTAGATCTGCAGTTGTTAAAAAAGTAAACCTCCTACTCACATATAATGAAGGAAATATCAATAAGAATATCGTATTGGTGCTTACGCCTCATGTGACTTGAAATATCATTATATTGATTTTGCTCCTCGTAATACTCCGTAGCCCACAAGACCTAAAAGAGCCAGTAACAAGTAGATCTGCAGTTATTAAAAAAGTAAACCTCCTACTCACATATAATGAAGGAAATATCAATAAGAATATCGTATTGGTGCTTACGCCTCATGTGACTTGAAATATCATTATATTGATTTTGCTCCTCGTAATACTCCGTAGCCCACAAGACCTAAAAGAGCCAGTAACAAGTAGATCTGCAGTTGTTAAAAAAGTAAACCTCCTACTCACATATAATGAAGGAAATATCAATAAGAATATCGTATTGGTGCTTACGCCTCATATGACTTGAAATATCATTATATTGATTTTGCTCCTCGTAATACTCCGTAGCCCACAAGACCTAAAAGAGCAAGTAACAAGTAGATCTGCAGTTGTTAAAAAAGTAAACCTCCTACTCACATATAATGAAGGAAATATCAATAAGAATATCGTATTGGTGCTTACGCCTCATGTGACTTGAAATATCATTATATTGATTTTGCTCCTCGTAATACGCCGTAGCCCACAAGACCTAAAAGAGCCAGTAACAAGTAGATCCGCAGTTGTTAAAAAAGTAAACCTCCTACTCACATATAATGAAGGAAATATCAATAAGAATATCGTATTGGTGCTTACGCCTCATGTGACTTGAAATATCATTATATTGATTTTGCTCCTCGTAATACTCCGTAGCCCACAAGACCTAAAAGAGCCAGTAACAAGTAGATCTGCAGTTGTTAAAAAAGTAAACCTCCTACTCACATATAATGAAGGAAATATCAATAAGAATATCGTATTGGTGCTTACGCCTCATGTGACTTGAAATATCATTATATTGATTTTGCTCCTCGTAATACTCCGTAGCACACAAGACCTAAAAGAGCCAGTAACAAGTAGATCTGCAGTTGTTAAAAAAGTAAACCTCCTACTCACATATAATGAAGGAAATATCAATAAGAATATCGTATTGGTGCTTACGCCTCATGTGACTTGAAATATCATTATATTGATTTTGCTCCTCGTAATACTCCGTAGCCCACAAGACCTAAAAGAGCCAGTAACAAGTAGATCTGCAGTTGTTAAAAAAGTAAACCTCCTACTCACATATAATGAAGGAAATATCAATAAGAATATCGTATTGGTGCTTACGCCTCATGTGACTTGAAATATCATTATATTGATTTTGCTTATCGTAATACTCCGTAGCCCACAAGACCTAAAAGAGCCAGGAACACGTATATCTGCAGTTCTTACAAAAGTACACCTCCTACTCACATATAATGAAGGGAATATTAACAAGAACATCATATTGGTGCTTACGCCTCATGTGACTTGAAATATCATTATATGGATTTTGCTCCTCGTAATCCTCCGTAGTCCACAAGACTTAAAAGTGCCAGTAACAAGTATATCTGCAGTTCTTAGAAAAGTACACTTCCCACTCACATATAGTGAGTGGAATACTAATAGGAATATCGTATTGGTGCTTACACCTTATGTGAATTGAATATCCCTATATGAATTTTGCTACTCATAATACTCCGTAGTCCACAAGACCTAAAAGAGCCAGTAACAAGTATATCTGCAGTTCTTACAGAAGTACACCTCCTACTCACATATAATGAAGGGAATATCAATAAGCATATCGTATTGGTGCTTACGCCTCATGTGACTTGAAATATCATTATATTGATTTTGCTCCTCGTAATACTCCGTAGCCCACAAGACCTAAAAGAGCCAGTAACAAGTAGATCTGCAGTTGTTAAAAAAGTAAACCTCCTACTCACATATAATGAAGGAAATATCAATAAGAATATCGTATTGGTGCTTACGCCTCATGTGACTTGAAATATCATTATATTGATTTTGCTCCTCGTAATACTCCGTAGCCCACAAGACCTAAAAGAGCCAGTAACAAGTAGATCTGCAGTTGTTAAAAAAGTAAACCTCCTACTCACATATAATGAAGGAAATATCAACAAGAATATCGTATTGGTGCTTACGCCTCATGTGACTTGAAATATCATTATATTGATTTTGCTCCTCGTAATACTCCGTAGCCCACAAGACCTAAAAGAGCCAGTAACAAGTAGATCTGCAGTTGTTAAAAAAGTAAACCTCCTACTCACATATAATGAAGGAAATATCAATAAGAATATCGTATTGGTGCTTACGCCTCATGTGACTTGAAATATCATTATATTGATTTTGCTCCTCGTAATACTCCGTAGCCCACAAGACCTAAAAGAGCCAGTAACAAGTAGATCTGCAGTTGTTAAAAAAGTAAACCTCCTACTCACATATAATGAAGGAAATATCAATAAGAATATCGTATTGGTGCTTACGCCTCATGTGACTTGAAATATCATTATATTGATTTTGCTCCTCGTAATACTCCGTAGCCCACAAGACCTAAAAGAGCCAGTAACACGTATATCTGCAGTTCTTACAAAAGTACACCTCCTACTCACATATAATGAAGGGAATATTAACAAGAACATCATATTGGTGCTTACGCCTCATGTGACTTGAAATATCATTATATGGATTTTGCTCCTCGTAATCCTCCGTAGTCCACAAGACTTAAAAGTGCCAGTAACAAGTATATCTGCAGTTCTTAGAAAAGTACACTTCCCACTCACATATAGTGAGTGGAATACTAATAGGAATATCATATTGGTGCTTACACCTTATGTGAATTGAATATCCCTATATGAATTTTGCTACTCATAATACTCCGTAGTCCACAAGACATAAAAGAGCCAGTAACAAGTATATCTGCAGTTCTTACAGAAGTACACCTCCTACTCACATATAATGAAGGGAATATCAACAAGAACATCATATTGGTGCTTACGCCTCATGTGACTTGAAATATCATTATATGGATTTTGCTCCTCGTAATACTCCGTAGTCCACAAGACCTAAAAGAGCTAGTAACAAGTACATCTGCAGTTCTTAGAAAGTACACTTCCTGCTCACATATAGTGAGGGGAATACTAATAGGAATATTATATTTATGCTTACGCCTTATGTGACTTGAATAGAGTTGAATATCCCTATGTGAACTTTGCTACTCGTAATACTCCGTAGTCCACAAGACCTAAAAAAGCCAGTAACAAGTATATCTGCAGTTCTTACAGAAGTACACCTCCTACTCACATATAATGAAGGGAATATCAATAAGCATATCATATTGGTGCTTACGCCTCATGTGACTTGAAATGTCATTATATGAATTTTGCTCCTCGTAGTACTCCGTAGTCCACAAGATCTAAAAGAGCCAGTAACAAGTATATCTGCAGTTCTTACAGAAGTACACCTCCTACTCACATATAATGAAGGGAATATCAATAAGCATATCATATTGGTGCTTACGCCTCATGTGACTTGAAATATCATTATATGAATTTTGCTCCTCGTAATACTCCGTAGTCCACAAGACCTAAAAGAGCCAGTAACAAGTACATCTGCAGTTCTTAGAAAGTACACTTCCTGCTCACATATAGTGAGGGGAATACTAATAGGAATATTATATTTATGCTTACGCCTTATGTGACTTGAATAGAGTTGAATATCCCTATGTGAACTTTGCTACTCGTAATACTCCGTAGTCCACAAGAACTAAAAGAGCCAGTAACAAGTATATCTGCAGTTCTTAGAAAAGTACACCTCCTACTCACATATAATGAAGGGAATATCAATAAGAATATCATATTGGTGCTTACGCCTCATGTGACTTGAAATGTCATTATATGGATTTTGCTCCTCGTAATACTCCGTAGTCCACAAGATCTAAAAGAGCCAGTAACAAGTGCATCTGCAGTTCTTAGAAAAGTACACTTTCTACTCACATATAGTGAGTGGAATAATAATAGGAATATCATATTGGTGCTTACGCCTTATGTAACTTGAATATCCCTATATGAATTTTGCTACTCGTAATACTCCGTAGTCCACAAGACCTAAAAGAGCCAGTAACAAGTATATCTGCAGTTCTTAGAAAAGTACACCTCCTACTCACATATAATGAAGGGAATATGAATAAGAATATCATATTGGTGCTTGTGCCTCATGTGACTTTAAATATCACTATATGGATTTTGCTCCTCGTAATACTCCGTAGTCTACAAGACCTAAAAGAGCCAGTAGCTAGAACATCTGCAGTTCTTAAAAAAGTACACCTCCTACTCAAAGATGGTGAGTGGAATATTAATACGAATATCATATTGGTGCTTATGCCTCAGGTGACTTGAAATATCATTATATGAATTTTGCGCCTCGTAATACTCCATAGTCCACAAGACCTAAAAGAGCCAGTAACAGGTACATCTATAGTTCTTAGAAAAGTAAACCTCCTACGAACATATAGTGAGTAGAATATTAATAGGAATATGATATTGGTGCTTACGCCTTAGGCGACTTGAAATATCCCTATATGTATTTTGCTCCTCGTAATACTCCGTAGTCCACAAGACATAAAAGAGCCAGTAACAAGTACATCTGCAGATCTTAGAAAAGTAAACCTCCTACTAACATATAGTGAGTGCAATATTAATAGGAATATCATATTGGTGCTTACGCCTTAGGCGACTTGAAATATCCCTATATGGATTTTGCTCCTCGTAATACTCCGTAGTCCACAGGACATAAAAGAGCCGGTAACAAGTGCATCTGCAGTTCTTAGAAAAGTACACCTCCTACTCACATATAGTGAATGGAATAGTATTCCGGATGTCATATTGGTGCTTACCCCTCAGGCGACTAGTAGGGTCCATGTGTGCTTTCTGTCAATACAAGTCAGCTAGTCAAACAAAGAGCTGGTGAATTGATAAGTGGCAACTATTACAGAGCGGTAAAGATATTGACATGTTACTTTTCTTAATTAGCAAAAAGTTTATTTTTATCAATCGTACTTTCTTTCTCATAATAACTGAATTTCTCTCTCATAATTCTTTCTCATTCATTTATATTGTATTACTGATTAGTTTTAGTTTTTTCAACCACAAAAAAAGACCAACTACAAAAAATCAGATTTGGAAACGACTCCGAAATATCAATATATCGATATCAATATATCGATGAATATGATAGCAAATTTAATGAAAATGTTAAGGTTTAAGGTTTGTGGTGCTGTTTGGGGACTGTTAGATAGGTTATTATTTTTTTCGTTTTTTTTTATTGGTTTGTTATGTTAGTGTATTTTTGCCACCCCCTTGGACAAGTTTTTACTTATTGGGGTGGCCGCTAAACTTATGTTAAATTGTTTGTTTGTTTAGAATAAATCTCTATCTCTCTAAAAAAAAAAAAAAAAAAATATGAAATTTCGATAACGATAGATCAAATACCAAAATGAAAATATCGACATATCAGAAAATCCAGACATGGCCCAAGTCTGAGATTAATTCTCAGATTAATCGTCTTTATCTACACACTCCGATAAGTAAGCAAAATTGAATCGAAATTCGAAAATTAATTACCAAGGAAAATGTGACCTTTATAGAAGAAAGCAGCATGTTTTGATTGACACTAATAAATGGAAAAAAAAACATTATAAAAAAAATTAATCCATTTTATAATTTTAAAAAATAAAAAGGTGATTTTAGTAACGCCAGAAATTCGTAAGTATTTAGCTAGAACATTTCGTCTGTTATAATCGTCCTAATACATAATACAAACTTGATAAGACAAGTCTGTCATCTATGAAGTTCTGGCAAAACCAAAATACTAGACTGGCACCGTCACCACCATGTCATAACGATATTCGATAAATTTATAAATTTATTATATATCCCACTGAACACAACCTTGAACTCCAGGGAGGCCCAAAAGCGCAGTTACAGACACTAAAACTCCATCAGGAGAAATTAAAAAGGACTCTACAAAATCTAAAATTCTTACTTCTATCATATTTGGAACTGAATCGTCTGAAAAAAAAACAGCCCGGCCTTGTATTATCGGACAATAACTGTATATATGTATATTTGCTTATTTATCTGTAAATTTTTCTTGAAAACGGCGCTATAATTTTTCTGAAAATTGCCCTGCTACGATTTTCTGGTGTGAAAAAAACGATCTAGATAGGTCACGACTATGGGAAACGCGTTTTAAGACCTTAATTTTGAAAAAAAAAGAATCATATTTACGACGTCACTAATGCTTGGAAAAAATATAATAAATTTTGCAGAATGTGAATGACTTATAAATATTTTAAAAAGCACATTACAATTAATTTGATTGTCGATAGTATAGAGTAATTTGTCGGTATAAACATATAAAAAGGTTTGTCAAATAAATGAAATTAAACTTGTTTTACAAAAGAGAAGCTCTGTCCTCTGGTACTAATTATAAAACAAGCACTCATGCGATATGGCATTGAGCTGAGACAAATAAAATGAAAGACATCAATTAGACTACGAAAAGAAGAGATAAACATCTAAACTTCTATTAATTTTTGTATCAATATTTCTAAATATTGTTAAAGGAATCCCATCACGTTGAGTGGTAAAACCACTAAAATTTGTGACATTTTGATTAAAAGAATTCCGTTCTTTAACTATTTTGCGTGGTGTATAGCATTCATTATGAGTAATCTTTATCTCTTTTTTATAGATTGAAGTATGTAGGCTACCAATAAAAATTATTCAGATATTCTTTTTGTGTATTCACCACGTTAGTGACCAGAAAAACATGCTAAACTTAGTTTTTTCTTTTTCCTGACAAGCGGACATTTTTCAAGATACACCGTACACCGTCTACGGTATACACCGTACAGGCGTACACCGTAGAAGATATTCTATCTGCTAGGGCCATTCATTTATAACTTTTCCTATCCGCCGATTCCAAGAAATGTCTTCATTTTCGGCAAAGCTTTCTAATAATCCTGGTAATTATGTTTTCTCGAGAGCATATTACAGTAGTTGTCTCATTGTTGTTGCTTAATAATTGATGAATATTATGTTTCTTTTGTGGTTTAAAATTAATAATCCTAGGGAAATTTCAGCAAAAGATCTGATTTAATCATGGGAACGGTTTCCATGACAATCCTCTGACAGTCTGAATTTTGATGAATTCTTCCCCTTTGTTCATGTTCCAGATGTGCTCAACCGTTTGACTACAGGGAGTATTTCTAAATCAAAGCACGTTTTTCCACAGCGAACACTTATTCGAAGAGTAATATAAAAAAAATTAAATCACTTATCTACCAATGCACTAAAAAATAAAAAATTATTTCCAGATGTTCCATATGTGGTCAACCGTTTAACTCTATGGAATATTTCTAAATCAAAGCACGTTTTTGCACTGCGAACAGCGGCGGATCCAGGGGGGGGCCCCAAGATTTTCTGGCGCCCTCTCATCCATCGTGCAAACGACCCTTTTTTGTGAATGATTCAACTAAGGCCGACGCTAAAAAAAAAAAATCGGATACGCCGTCATTTTTTACTTTCTTTTTATCACATTATCTAAAGTTCAAATCCGACACTGCACGAATCATGATTATTGGGTTTATTTTTTGGACGTGATAAACGAGCAAAACATTTTGTGAATGCTTACGAGAAACGCATGTCTTTGGGGAGTTGCGTGGGTGGTTAGATCCAACCGGCGGGAGGCTAGGCGCGAGCGACCCTGCCACTGCCTTCGGAGTATTTTTGCTCCGTGTGTTAGACCAGACCAGTTAGACGGAAACGCATTTAAAATGGATCGGAAAAAAAAATCAGGGCATGAATATAGAACAGAGAAGAAACAAAGAATGATGGCGGAAAGCCGTAAAGGATCGAGGGACATCTCTGATTATTTTGCCAAGAAAGATCAGATTAAAGGTAAGCTTTTAAAGATAGAACAATAAGGAAGGAGTGTCGTTTAAAGTGGGTATCAACACTTCTAATTTCTAGCTTTAGCCCATTGTCGGATAGCTTTCCTGATAAGGCTCATTCGTCAAGCTTCATAGCGTACCAGCTGCTTTTGTTGTTATATATTGCATACGGTCCCTCTTGTACAGTGTTCTTCGTATGCAATTTGTCCGAAGTGTTTGACCTGATTTTTACCAGCCCACTCGTCTCGCCTGACGGTTATGATATTGGCTTAAAGCAGTATTTTTACCGACACACTGTGTCAGCTCTGAAATTATCTTTCAAATTCTTGCAGTTAAAGCTCTCTCTTTAGCCTTGTAAACTTCGGTGATAATTGTTTCGGGTTTCAGCTCTTGAAAAATATTTGTTAGCATATGTCGGGGATCGGTTCTTGGGGTTGCAAATTAAATTAGTGATGTTTAGGGTGGTATTTTATTTTAAAGTCCGGGTTTCCTAGAAATAGTTTTGGGGTATGAAAGTTCAAGATTGTTGGGGGAGTTTAAAGTTAATGTTGCTGATTCAGTTTATTTTCAAATTTAGTTCCAATTCTGCCTTCACCATGTTGAGAGTTAAATCTACTAAAGCAAGCCATTATACAAAGTGTATATACGTTTACAATAAATGTCTTGTGCAAACTTTAAAAGAGAAACTTTTTTGTTAGATGTTGAGACGACGGCAACTTCTGATGCCCGCTCTGAGTCGACGGTCGGAATGCACAAAAACGCATTCAGCCAGGAGAACGAACTGTCACCAACAACTCCGTCCACTTCACAGATGGCCTTCATAACAAACTTCGGCGAAACGACACAAACTGATCAGCTGACTGAAGGATCAAGAAGCAGTACTCAAACCTTGGTGGTACATAGCCCAACACTGATTTCACAGTCCCCGCACCCGCAGCAGAATCAAAGCGCCATTTTTTCGCCTGAAACTGACTTCACGCCGTCGAATGACTTTGGTATTGCAGTAGCGCTGAAAGAGCAAAATCAGTTGTCTTCTGGCGAAATTATGTTTTTTATGAACGAAAGGTGGAAGCCGAAGAACCAATCTGATCTTCCAGTCTCAACACAAAAGAGAAAAGGTGGCGAAGTCAAGCGTCGCTTGAATACCGAACATCTTGCCCGGTATCCTTGGCTCGCAGTGAGTCGTCATCCAGACCACGAAGGCCTTTGGTACAGTGTTTGTGTTTTGATGAGGAGCAACGAAAGCGGAGGAGGATGGTCGGCTTTATCTGGAGGCGGCGGAGGGCAAAAAATGGGAAAGTTCGTCTTGAAACCGCTAAAAGACTATTCGAAACTTACCGGGAAAGATGGTGCGCTGACAAACCATGCTGAAGCACAGTTTCACAAACACTTCCAGGAAAAAGCTGCCGCGCTGCTAACAACGTTTCAGCGCGGTAGTCAAGATCAAGATATCAGGAATGCTCTGGACTGTGAAAGGGTCAAGCAAATACAGCAGAACCGTGCACTCTTGAGAAGCGTTGTTGAAACTGTCAAGCTTTGCGGGGCACAGAATATCCCCCTTCGTGGCCACCGTGATGATGGCAAACTTGATATCCAAGACTCTGATGTCATTACAGCAGTAAACGACGGGAATTTCCGCCACCTACTTCGGTATCGGATTCAGAGTGGAGACTCGCAACTTAAAAATTTACTTGAAAATGCACCGATCAACGCCAAATATGCGAGTAAACAGATCCAGAATGAACTGATTGGAACAATTGGGGAAATGATAAAAACCGAAGTAGTGAGAAAAGCAAACAAAGCAACGGTTTGGTGTCTTCTTGCGGACGAGTCAACAGACAGGCAGACCAGGGAGCTGATGGTCATTGTTTGTCGTTATGTGTGTAAAACCGAGCAGGGATACGTGATTCGAGAAGATCCTTTTGCAGTTGTCGATGCCTTTCAAACCCTGTCAAGACTCGCTGGAGATGAGGAAAGTGACGACGGTAGAAGCATCGAAGAGAAGCTAGACGGCAAGAGCCTCGGGAAGCTGCTGTTGAGTGAGGTCAGGAAGTCAAATCTGGATTTGTCAAAGTGCGTTGGTCAAGGATACGACAAAGCTGCTAGCATGGCAAGCTTGACAAATGGTGCTGCTGCTGAAGTTAAACGCCAGTGTGAACTGGCAGATTACTTCCACTGTGTGAGCCATGCCACAAATCTCTCATGTTCAAAGATAGTTTCAGTTCCCATTCTGCGCAATGCCCAAGACGTTGTTCGAGACACAATTTCTCACTTCAGCTCAAGTGCCAAGAGAACAAGACTTCTAAAAAAGCATCTTATCGCGGACAAAGCTAAAACAGAGACACTCGTCAGTCTTTGTACGACGAGATTTGTAGAGAGACACGAAGCAATCAGCAGGTTTTGGGACTCCCTTCCGTCGATCGTTTCTGCTCTGCAGGAGATGGAAGGATGGCACGATCGAGAGGCAAGTAGCAGAGCTTATGCATTACGATCCTGCATTGAAAAATCAGATACACTCGTAGGACTGGTTTGCCTGAATTCGTTTTCGTCGATCATGAAACCTTTGGCCGAGTTACTACAACAGAAGGATGGTGACCTCGTGAGAGCCTTGTCCCTCATTAGCAGCGTGAAGGCAATGCTGGAAGATATGCGATCACATGCCGAAACCAAATTCAGACTGCTTTACGAAGATCTTCTAAAAATGGCCGAAAAGATTGATGCTACCATCAAGGTAACGCAGCCACGCATAGCTTCACGTTCTACATACCGGGCAGGGGTATCCAAGATGGATCCAGAAAGTCATTATAGGATGGCGGCATTTATTCCAGCCCTGGACACCATGCTGCTTGATTTTACGGAGCGGTTCAGCTGCCATTTTACGAATGCTGCAAAACTTTCAGCTTTGATCCCGGCTGTGGTTAATGGCAAACGCTGGGAGGACGTTCAGCCAGGGTACGAAAAGTACAAGGAGCTGCTCGTCGGTACGGAGATAGACGTTAAAACCGAGTTCGAGATTTGGAACAAGTATTGGTCTAAGGAAACCGTGCAAAAACCGAAAACAGCTATTTCAGCGCTGAACAGTTGTCAGGAAAATGTATTTCCCAACATCTTCGCATTGTTGACAATTCTCGCGACGGTTCCTGTGTCAACCAGTGAAGCAGAACGAATGTTTTCAAAGGTTGACAGGACATGTTCATCAATACGAAGCACGATGACTGAAGAGAGGTTGGAGGCTCTACTACTCATGCAGACTTACAGAGACGAACTGCCGAAAACAGACGATGCTATCGATATGTTCGCTCTCAGAAAAGCTCGCCGATTGAGTTTAGTTGTGTAGTGTGGTACTGTTTTTATTTTCTTTTGCTACGTTTTACCTTTATGAGCATATTTGGCAGTGTTTTCATATAAATAAAGAGCTATCAAATTAGTCCTGTATAATCAGTTTTTGGCGCCCTGTGTCCGGCGCAGCCCCCCCCCCCAAGATTTTCCTCTAGATCCGCCGGTGACTGCGAAAACTTCTTTTTAAAAATAATATATACAAAAATCTCTTATCTCAAAATGTACTAAAAAACAAAACAAAATATTTCTTTCTTTATGCTACATAAAAATGAAAGCGCTGGGTACTAAAGATTAATCATGATTGCACCTGTAGCTGCAACCTAGTAGAGACCAAACCAGGGCCCATAGTAAATAAAAATTGAAAAACATGTTTAAAAAATAGTTAAAAAAATAGTTAAATGAATAGTTAAAAAAATAGTAAGTAAGGAAAATGGCCATTCATAACTCGTTCAGGAATAATAGCTATTACCTTGATTAGGCTTAATGGTAAAATATTATTTCAAAGACTGATTTGTGAGAATTTAATACTAAAGATAAAAGCAGGAGTGGTCATTCAATGACATATTTTTACAACTATTCAAGAACAACCCTTGCATCATAACTTACCCAGGCTTTCATTTTTTCATCTTAAGAAATTTGATTTGTTTCGGTTGTGGCACAATTTCTTTTTCAGTTTTGTTTTACATTTTTTAAAAAAATCATTTTTTCAGTTTTCTTATAATATTTTAATTTAATTTTTAAATATCACATAAATCTTGTAATTAATTTTCGTCCCTACTATTTTACTATAAGGATTCCCTGTTCATGCTCATGATTCTGGCTGGTACTACATAATGTCCAGACCACGCCTATTTCTCCTTGAAAACAAAACATATTCATAGTATTACCTACAGGCGTTTCACCATTCTTAAATGTTGGTATATGACGATGATCTTTCTTACACGATAGTGCAAGAAAGATCAACAAACAGCGTTAACAAACAACGTTACAAACAACGAACAGCGTTAAAAAACAACGTTACAAACAACGTTAAATAAGAACATTTAAAATCCCAAGAGATAATGCTTGTTAGCTTGCTTTAAAAATACACAGCAGAAACGTTGATTTTAAGAATAATTGTAGCAGAGATTCAAACGGAGAGACACCTATCCAGGAAAGGATTTTAAATAATCTTTATTATCGAAATCAAAACTGTTAGCACTCAAGGTTGTTTTTTTTTTTTTTTTTTTTTTTTTTTTTTTTTTTTTTTTAGCCAACATCCAAATATAAAACACCATCCAAATATAAAACAACAACCAAATATAAAATGATTACATCCCAACTGTGGAATTTTATGAATTCCTTTTATATATTTGTTTGTATTAGTGAATTCTTATTGCAGAAATCGAAGCACTATTTTCTTTTTTTTCTAGTATTATTTGTATTAGGAAAAAAAAATACAAAAAAAAACAAAATATTACGCTTATTACGCAGCAGATTTTTAATTTTATCAGAAACAGCATCAGTGATTGTACTCTGGGGATATCCCCCCCCCCCGCCCCTACGAAGAGGATTCTTATTAATTTTTAGAATGAAGGCTAAAATTTGAAGGATTCTTTTTTTTCTCTTTTTTTTTACTTTTAACCTTTTAAGTAGAGTTCAGCAAAAGGTCTAAATTACGGAAAGTACTTCGTTGACGACCCTTCTCTGCAATTTAGATTTTGATACTTTTTTTCTTTTTTGTTCACTGCATTTAGTATGCACATAACAGTTAAATTCCGGTGCAACATTTTAAAAATTAAAGTACTGTTTGCAATTTTTTGTTGTTGACTTTCAGGTGAGTTTCAGCACTGATACAATAAACTCCCAGCAATTTTGATGATTATATTGTTTTTACCCATGGTATATAGTGTGTGAATAACCATTAAATTACGGTGAAACGTTTAAAAATGAAGGTGCCAATTTTAATTCTTTGCTGGTGACTTTCGGGCAAATTTCAGCACCAGTGCTTTTGTTAACTCCCTACAACTTAGGATTTTTATGGTTGTTTCCTTTTTTCCACGGTATAAGTATACATTTAACCACATAATTACAGTCCAATATTTTGAAACTAAAGTTCTGATTGTAATTCTTTGCTTGTGACTTTCGGGAAAATTTCATCTCCAGTACAACAAACTAGCCACAGTATCAAGCGGATTATCAATATTTTGTTATCTGGGACAGTTTTAGTGAATGAAACTTGCAAAAAGGAATTTCGACTTCTAAAATTCCTACATTTCTAGTAAAACCATGAAAAAATTAGGGAAATTGTTCAGAAGTTCCAGTACAATTCTAAAGCTGCTAATCGAATATAAGTTTTATATAAAAACTTGTAAATGGAACCTTGTAAGTTAAAATTTATAAGCTTTTCATAGGATCATAATTAATATTCTTGAGACTTAAGGGTTTGTTGTATTTTTTTTGCTGGTGACTTTCGGGCAAATTCCAGCACAACTACTACAGACTAGTCACAACACCAAGAAGCTTGAGACTGACCAACTAGATTCCTCCATCGTTCCACTCTCAAATCTTTGGCCTAAGGCACTCCCAAGACACGCCTAAAGTGATTTCGTCATTTTCTGAGCCTAGTCTTGGGCATTCAGTCGCACCACTCTCCTTATATGGCTTATCTAACACACTTATTCTGCAGACGGGGGATGATACGGGGGATGGCGACGGATAACATGTCAATAACAATGACTAAGATATCTTTTTAAAGGTACGTATGCTACTGGCTACAGCAAACAGCATTAACAATATACAGTATATCTGTATATTTGCACATTCATCATTGTGTGCGAATGCGAAGGGCTCTTTTTAGAAGGAGTTACGAAAAGTGTGGTTCAATCCCACTCTTTAGGGCTATAATAGAGCACGTTCTGCGGATGAAGGATGGCAGATTGCCAAAAATTGTCCTTTTTGGCCAACCGTCTAGGGCTAAACGGAAAGCAGGTTGTACCCGGTTGGCGTGGAAGAATGTCGTAAAGAAAGATTTAAGGGAAATAGAAACTTCCTGGGAGGGTCTTTGAATACATTAGGATGGAGGAAGAGCGTACGTAGCTGTGTTGGCCTCAGCGCGGCTTGGTGCTACGGTGAGTTGTTGTTAGTAGTAGCAGTAGTTTGAACGTTCACAAGGGAGTTATCTAATGGACATGTTTGCAGAGGAGTATCTACTTTGCAAAGGGTAACTGGGGCCTCTCCTGGTTGGGGAAGAAATATTAATTATTTTTAATTCAAAGACTGCCTCATTTCGCTATATACCTGTTTTGATCGAAATGAACCCGCATTATCCAGCTCAACAGTGCAATTTCATACATATTCCCTACAATTAAAATCGAAAAAAACAAGATCCCGCAAAAAGGTCCAAACCCTTAATTTGCTCTCTTGTAAAATACAGAACGTTTTAGAAACGATCTTTTGTCTTGGACATAGAAATATCCAATATATCAAATGGTATAGAAGTAATATTGGCAAAATGACACGTACTATTACCAGAATCAGCTAATCTGCTTAATCCATCATCCGTCGTCGATCGATGCAGTATAGGAGCAGGTGGGGGCGGAGTACTTGAAAGCCCTAGAATAAATAGTCAATTTATTTCTGCACCAGTGACTTTAATTTCATTCCCAAAAGTTTCTAGGACATCAACTACATTTTACGCTTCATTTATGACACTGTAAACTTAGCAGTAGCCAAAGACTTTAGCAATAGATCCCATAAAAGTTTATTTGATGAATTTTAGAAATTTTCAGAATCGTTTGAGCGAGTGCATAATTACCAACTAGAGATAGAGGAAGGGCGTTCAATCGGGGTCCAAAAACGGACCCCGATTGAATTCTTCAAGAAAATTATGAGAAAACGCTGAACATTTGGACTATAGTATACAACTCATTATAGCATCGGGATCTACCCTTTAAAGAATCACTAATTGCCTTTAAAATTGACGTTATTTGTTTTTTCTTTGAGATGAAGAAACAGTTGAAATTTTGTATGGGGACAAGACTATGCAGTACTGCAGGAAAAATATTCTTTTCCCGGCTTATAGGATTTTCGGCTGAATTTTTCAACTTCTGACCGTAGGATTCTCCATCAAATGCCGTCCAATCTTAACAACTTTGTGCAGCGAACCAAGAACAGAGGTCTTCCTCCCAGGGTTATCCCGAGACTCATTTCATTGGAGGGGCGATCTTCGTAAATTTTACCGAATTTATGCCGTTTTTACCTGATTTATGCCGAATTTTCTGCAGAAATCAAGAATTTTGCTAAATTTCGGGCAATTTTGCAAAATTTCTAAAGAAATTTTCGCCTTCGGCAAAAATTTTATCGAATGCCAAAAACGTTGGAGGGGAGGTGCACCCCTCCATGCCCCCTCCCCCTTGGGACGCCCCTGCTTCCTGCAACCTTTGGCACCTGTACGTATAGCATTTATGAAATAAAAAGGAACAAATATTAGGGAGCTACATTATTTGGGTCTAGTTGGGAATTCATACCTCATTCATAATTATAACAGGGTAACTTCATTGATTTCAGATATCAGTAGCTTTGAAATTTAAATTACGTTTTTCCTTCGATTTCTTTCTTTTTTTATAACACAGTACAACTGTTAGAAACCAAATTACAATACTTAATATATTACAAATTATTGTGGCTAAGTTGGTAAGTATAGTTGGTAACTCAGACCTCATTCATAATTATAACAGGGTAATTTCATTGATTTCAGATATCAGTAGCTTTGAAATTTAAATTACATTTTTCCTTCGATTTCTTTCTTTTTTTTAACACAGAACAACTGTTAGAAACCAAATTACAATACTTAATATATTACTAATTATTGTGGCTAAGTTGGTAAGTATAGTTGGTAACTCAGACCTCATTCATAATTATAACAGGGTAGTTTCATTGATTTCAAATATCAGTAATTTTGAAATTTAAATTACGTTTTTCCTTCGATTTCTTTCTTTTTTGTAACACAGAACAACTGTTAGAAACCAAATTACAATACTTAATATATTACTAATTATTGTGGCTAAGTTGGTAAGTATAGTTGGTAACTCAGACCTCATTCATAACTATAACAGGGTAGTTTCATTGATTTCAAATATCAGTAATTTTGAAATTTAAATTACATTTTTCCTTCGATTTCTTTCTTTTTTGTAACACAGAACAATAAAAACAATAAAAACCTGGGCAATCCAAGATCATAATATCATAACTATTTCAGAGTTGCTATTTCTATTAGCACCTACTACTACTACAAACAAATCACTACAGCACCAAGCCACCTGAGGCCAACAAAGCTAAGCACGCTCCTCCCTCCCTCTCAATCTTCTCAAAGCCTCCCTCTTTACTCCCTCCCAGGAAGTTCCCATTTCCGTTAAATCTTTCCTTACTTCATCCTCCCACCCCAATCGGGGACGAACTGCTTTTCGTATGGCCCTAGACGGTTGGCCGACAAGGACAAAAGTTGCCGATCTGTCATCCGTCATCCGCAGAACCTGTCCTAGCTATCGCAGCCTTTTCTCGGTTGGTCAGTCAAATTCCCAAAACAATCCGTAGGCAATTTCTCTGGAAATCATTTAGCAAATCCTCTCTCCATTTTTGGAGCGCCCACGCTTCAGAACCCTACATGACCACTGTATAATTGTAGCCTCCAATATTTTAATCTTGGTTCGCAGACTTATTTTCATGTTCTTCCTAACTTTTTTCAACTGTGAAAAACACCCTAGGCCTTGGCTATTCTCTTTTTAACATCTTCACTGCACCCACCGTCTTTACTAACAATACTTCCTAGGTGTCCACTTGATCGATCTTCTCGTTACCCAACATCACATTTTCACCTTAACTTATTCCTAGTCTTAGCGACTGAGTCTTCTTAAAACATTAATCTTAAAACCTATTCTTGCACCCTGAACTCGCATAACCTCTAAAAGTTCATTCATTCTGCTGACATTTTCATCTAGAATGTTAAAATCATCAGCATAATCCAAGTCCAGGAAAATTTTACTTCCCCATTTGATTCCGTGTTTTCCCATTGCGTTGCTATGCTCCTTAGGACTAAGTCCATCAAAATCATCAACAGGCTTTAATTTCCTCGAAGGGCTACATTCCTTAAGGTCACCATGCAGCGCTGTTAGCAGTCCCAGTTTTGGCTAGGAAAACCCGTGAAAGGTCCACCTTGATGCCACAATGAGGTCACGCAAGCAGGATTTCCCTGTCGGACGGAGAAAGGATCCTATGACAGAACAGAGACCCCAAACCATCTCATAGCACCGGAACAGCGTCAACCTTTTATACTCTGCCTATTCTCGTAAGGTCATTTCTATTAGCGTGAGTGGATAAATGCAAAAATTCCCGAGGGGAGCTTTTAGTGGCCTCTTGAGGTCTATCCAATAAATACACGTAGAGGTGGATCAAGGTTGTAAAGTACCTAGTAAAGAACGAACCACGGCCCACAGTAACCCAAAGTTTAAAAATACATTTTAAAAAACAGTCTAGTGAGAAAAAAATGCCGTTTGTAATTAATTCAGGAATGGTAACTATTATTTTGGTTAGTCTTAATAGTAAAATATTATTCTGACAAAAGTTACGTGAATTTTGAAAAAGAGCCTGAAACCCCTCGAAAATGACGTCGCATCGAAACAAAAAGTACACCATTGGAATCATAAGTGTCTTAAACCCAAACAGGAAAATAATAGCCCCTCTCCTACCTTAAACAAGAAGGAAAATCACTTTCATATGGGCAGCACTAATGTGTCCTCTTCTTTGGTTTTTCCCCTCACCACTAGATGAGCAATAGAGCATCATAGAGAGCTATTTGAGGGCTCATTTGAAAATGCTATATCTACGTGCCTTTTGTAAGTGCAATTCATTTAGAAGCAAGGCTCCCCTCTATGACAGTAGACGGTGTGTCCACACCAGTAAATTAAGTGTAAATTGAGTGGTGGGAAACATCCGAATGGAATATCTCAATATAGTGAATTATTAGGCAATTAAATATTAGCTTAGAGAAAACAATTACTTTCTGGTCGTGATTTCTTTTAAAAGCCTTTTTAGGATATTTCTTTCAGCATTTAAGTTCTCTTCAATGTTAGTAAGCAGTGTGTCAATGCCTATATATAGACTCTGATCCATTTATCAGTCAGGGGAAACAATTACTTCTCAAATTACTTTTTTACATTTTAAAGAAAGATTTGAGCTAGGTAAATGAAAGTTTTAGAAACTTTCATGAACTGATATCTGGGCTGATTTTCAAAATTTCTATTGACCTGGTTCTACAACTATCTTCCACTATCAGCAACAATAGATATAGAATCACAAAATGAATGACTTAACTAGATTCTCGGTTTAGAATTTCAATTATTCTGCTTTTCTTCTGTTCCTTCAAACAAATAACATTAATATCTACTAGAAAAATCTGCCAAAAGCTATTCCATCAAAGGTCCCTCCAGTCAAGCATTAACAGTAACAGCAGGAAGCATATATAAAGAGAGAACATGGACCTAGCAACTGCTAACATAGAAATTACTACCAAACCCAATGTTCACCTAAAGTATGTAAAATGCCGAATAACTATATTTGTGAAAGGAAATAGAAACATAAGAATTGGAAAGGAGCAGAGTTGTCTTTTCAAGCACACGACCAAAGAGTAGGGGTAACAAATAATAGTGGAAATTGGCGGTAGTGTCAAGATAAAAACTATCAACACCATCTAGCGTTTGGCGACACTTGAAATCTTTTATCAGGGAACTTCGTGTAATTGGTAAAATTAAGATAGTAAGAAGTATCTGATCTGAGATCCTAACAGAAAAATGATTACAGAGCTTGAAAAAATATCAAGTGTCGCCACATGCTAAATGGCGTTGTTAGTGTTTTTCTTTTGACACTAGCACCAGTTTCCACTCCTGTAAGTTACCCATACTAGTAGCACACGATTGTTAAAAATCTTAAAAATCAGCAAAGTTACAGCAAACAGAACTCTAGACGAAAACAGTCTCAAATGATTAGAATATGAAATACCAAGTATACCTAAAATCAATAAATTCAACACAAATTGAACAATCCTAACCCTTAAAAGAGGACATAGCTAAAATTGAATGAGAATGCTGCTTTTCATACCCATTTCTTCTTTGAGCTTTCGGTAATATTCAGTAAAGGGTACATAGAGTACTTGAAGGCAATTCCTCAAATAGGAATTGAATCTTCTCAAACACATGATGCAACTTAATATATTATATAAATAATATGCATATTATATACTAAACATTTCTATGGATTACTATAAATATCTGCATACAAGATGCATATGGGCGTAGAAATATCTTCAAATTTCTATGCACCTTGCACGTGGCATTCTGCAAATTTAGATGCAGTCAGGAGTGCATTGTCTGCTTAAATAGAGTAATCCACGTCTGATCAGTCATTTTTTATTGAGAGTCTACATTTTTAAAAGAGAAACGTTTTGAGACTCAGAATTCAATTTACACATAATTTACTGGCATGGACACGCTGTCAATTGAAAAGAAGGCGAGCATAGTTTCTGAAAGAACAACCCAAATCTATTTCGGCATCACTAAGAGTTCATGCCTTGAAATTTTGCACTAATTCCCTCACACTATCAGAAATAGCAACTTTGAAGCAATTATGAACTTTCTTTAATACTTCGATGAAAGTAGTTGAACTTAAAGTTTAAAACTTAACTTTTTTCGCATGCTGATCAATGGTCTGCATTGCGCAGGTACTGATCTACTGATTTGCTGCTTTCGGCCGGGAATGCAAGGCGGGGTTGGGGGCAAATCATACGAGGCTTCCCGTGTTTTCCCCCTAGATTTCTCCAGGTACCCATTTAAAGCTGGGTCGGCTCTGGCTGAGCTTACAGAGTCACACTATTGACACCCGTTCCAAACCAAAACAAAGCAACACCAGGTCTCGAATGAAAGTAGTTGAGCTATGAAAAATAACTTTTGGGGATCAACTCAGATATCAATCTTGAAATCTCTGAATGTTTTATTTCCAAGAATCCAGTACTTCATCCATAAATCTTAACAAAATATGTTCCGAGAGTGACTGCCTAGCTTATTATATACCGACCCTAGATAAATACCTAAAAAATTTCGAATTAACTTACCCCCACTGACATAAGTTCAAATGGCTAAACCTATAGCCAAAACCAGTATATCTATAAACAAAACGAAAAGCAGGTCGTCCCCGAATGGGAAGGAAAGAGGCGTAAGAAAGGACTAAAGGAAATTGGTACTTCTTGGAAAGGTGTAAAGAGGGCTGCTTTGAATTGGTTGGGATGGGGGAGAGTATGCACAGCTGTGTTGGCCTGAGGCGGCTTGGTGCTGCAGTAAGCTCTTAGTAGTAGTAGCAGTATTAGTAGAAAAAAACAATTTCATTTGACACGAAAGCAAGGCACCGTAAAAAAAAAGAAAAAAAAAATAATAATAATAAATCGTAGAGTAGAGCTGCCAGAAAGTATGAGAAGACAAATTCTTCTCATACTTCAACCCTGTTCAAAGTTGAAAGATGTTAAGGATAAAGGTCTAAGTAGAGATACGCGATGGAAAGTAATACCCTGATTTGCATAGCTGTTTAATTTATTTATAAGCGAGCTACTTCGAGGTAATTGACTCGAAAAACTGTTGTTTCTAGGATAATAGTTGGGAAGGACAAACTGTGGGGATGAAGACCAAATGGGCCTGTTCCCAAAAATATAAAAAAAAGAGTAGATTACAATTAAACGTACAATAGGTCCCTGAAAAACATTCTGTTCCATTCACTTAACCAACCATTTACGCAATTGTAACGTTAAAGAATGTTTCGAAAAGTAAATTTTAAAATCGCAAGTGCTTCGGAAAATAAAATTATTGTTTTCTAAACACATTTAAGCTCTGCGAGGAGAAAAAGGTGAGTCTCATTTTTGTCACAAAAATCATAATTTGGCTCACAAAAGATGAAACTAAGATATTTATGATTCGTCCGGAAGGCGCTGAGGATAGCCGCCCTAAAAAAAGATAAACCAAGAAAATCAGAGGGATGTTTTTTGCTACAGTATTGTTGACTTTATACAATCCATAAACATAGCTGTAAACAGAAATAACTGCGACATTTTTTTTTTTTTTTTTTTTTTTTTTTTTTTATAGCAAAAGATGCCTAAAATATAAACAAAATCAGGGAATTTAGTTTTAAACTCTGGAAATTTAGTTTTGACCAGGACTGTGTCAAAACTCTGTGTCAAGGACTGTGAGTCTGAGTCGGTATACTGAAAATGTCTGGAGTCGGAGTTTTAGTAAATTTTGCTAAACGGAGTCGAAGATGGAGTCGTTATACTGAAAATGTCTGGATTCGGAGTTGGAGTCGGTTATAACTTAAAAATCTAGTTAAATGAGCTTTAAAAATGGGATGTGGAGTCGGAGTTTTAGTAAATTTTTGCTAAATGGAGTCGAAGATGGAGTCTGTATATTGAAAATGTCTGGAGTCGGAGTCCGTTATAACTTATAACCGACTCCAAACCCCTGGTTTTGATCCAAAAGGTTTAGGGATCCTTTAAAACAGTAGTTTTCACTCTGTTCAAAGCAATTTGCTCTCGGTGCGTCTTCTTTAAAACGGATCCCTTTTTTTTAACAAAACAAAAGACCGTAAATAATGATTAACCAACCGTTAATCAAAACACTTTCATTAAATACAACCATCCAATTAAACACTTTCAAATTTTTAAGCCAAATTGAATTAATTTGTTATATTTTCAAAGTTATAATTTTAAACTAGGATTGTCAAATGTGAATTAATTTTTTGAAGGATGTATTTAGCGCTTCATTTAAAAAATTACAAATGTATTTTATTGACTCAAATGAACAAAGGCTAAAACAAAGTTAAAAATATTCAATTCAAAATTCATTAAAATAAGGGGGGTTGTTTCCGCTCTTTACAAAATATCACTTTCTGCTTAGATATTCACACATTAGTTCGCTATCAGACGTTTTGAAAATTCTTGTGGGATCTCCGGATACTGGGGGAGAGGGGTGTGTTCAAGCATCTAGTATGATCCTAGACAATGAAATAAAGATATCAGAATTGTACTTAGAAGGGGGCATATGCCATTCTCTTGGTGTGATGATACGATCTGATAATATTTGTTCAGTTTCGAGGAATTTACTAGGCTTTTACAAAAATCTCGATTGTAAGGCGTACAAATATCCCCATGGCAACAAGTCATAACAGTAGAAGAAACTATCTTTAGCCTTGAAGATTTTTTTTTCATTTTGCAGTTGCTCTTGAAAACGAGTTTCTCTGATTCCACCGGAAGAAGAAGTCCGAGCGGACTAAAAGCATACTTTTTATTGTTTACTTTTTTTAAAGGCGGGATGGATTCCAAACTGAAATAAAGACAATTATTGACAAGAAAATATTTTACAAATCTCACCAATTAAATTCTCATCCTGAATCAAACTAGGCTGATTATCAAGATCTTTGGCCAAGCTTTGACTCTTCAAGAACTGTTCAACTTGTTTTGTATAATCTGGCTTAACAGAAACAGCACGAGGGTCAGCTTGCAAAGCAGGGGGGAAAATCGGGACACCTTGCCCTAGTTGGGTATTGAAAGGATTGAAGCTTGCACGAAGCTGTCCATTTGCAATCGGTGGTAGAAAACTCGGCTTTGTTGGCCTTATTGTGGCAGGGGGGCCAATATAAGTAGAAGGCATAGATCCACAATTTTGAACAGGCAAAGCTGTCATAGTAATTGTCGGTGATAATGCTACAGGCTCAGATGGTGGCTGTGACATAGCACGTAATGTGGCTAATGAGGGTTTTGGGTCAGGTTTGATTGGCTCACTCTGAGCTCTGGCAGAAGAATCGAAGATCGAGGTTCTTAGCAATGTCTCTTCTATAGCCTGCATCTGTCGATTGATTAATGGATCTAGTTGTGGTTGTTCTTCTTTTCTCTGGAGAGTTTGTCTTTTAGTTTGAGAATTGGTACCAGTGTTATTCATAGTAATTTCCGAAGTATCAACTGGCTTTTTGTCATTGACTTCAATTGATAATTTTCTTTCAAGAAATCGATCTGAATCGCTTTCTACTTCAACTTCAGATTCAAAATCAGATGAATCGGGATATGGATACATTTGTCTAACTGGTAAATCGCGTTCTTTGGTGATTTTTAGTTGAGGTTGAGGTGGATTGTTTTCAACATCACATACATAGGGTTCTTCACTGAGGCTGATTGATTCGGCCTGTTCTTCTAAAACAGGCTCTGCAAGCCTCCTAGCAACATATGAATTTCCTAGTCGATTCTTAGCATCTTTTTCAACGAACTCGTCCTCGCATGTTACAAGGGATGGATCTTCCAATAGCTCGCAAGGACTTAGATTTTCCTGAGGATAGCTCGTTGAAAACTGAAACAAGCTATAAGATCCATCAGCTTTATTTTGTATCTGCATAACCTCTTCAGGTTGTTCAAAATCATTGAGATCTACAATATTAGTATTAATTTTCGTTGGGTTACTAGTAGACTCTATCCTTTTGGCGAAGCCAGGCTTGAAATTTTTGACTGTGATATATTCAGGACTAGTTTCATAGGCCCGTCCATTTGTGAGGTATTCAGGACTACTCGTATCCTCAGCTGTAATCCCATTAGTCTCAGTTCTAGCACCATACCTACGAGGTGACTTATCATACTGAACTATTTTTTGTTTATCGTTTGAATTTTTATTGTGAACAGGAGTAGCTGCTTCACTCTGAGTTTGACTAGTCAAACCACCACTTTCACTGAGTGATGAAATCTCTTCGGAAGAAAAACTCTTCAATAACCCAAGAGATCTTCGATTGAATCGTCGAGCATATGGCTGACATTCACTTTCATCATCACTATCAGTTTCTCTAAATTTATTCTCACTAATATCATCATATATCACAGTTCCACACGCATGATTCCTCGCACGAGAAGGGAATCTATCATCATTAGGGGAAAACTTCTGAAATTCTACAGAATCAACACTCTCTGAGCCATCCCAGGAAAGAGGACGATGATATCGTTCATTGGGGGAATTGATGACCTGAAGATCTTTCAGTCGTGTGAGTCTATTTGCACGTCTGTGTCTATCAATAAATCTTCTATCTATTCGGGGTCTAGACGACTTCGGCCTCATTTTCCTTGCAATACGTCTAGCTTCTAAAGGCGATGCTGCAGACTCTTGGTAGTGCTGACAGGTTTTGTCATGCAGTTGTCTTGGTCCTGATTGCACAAAATCACCAGCAGTAGGGGGAATGTTAGATCCCCTTAAATTAACACTATTCGCTATTTTTGGCTTACAACGAGGGAAAAGTTGTTCAATAGCGTCTTCAAATTCAGAGTCTGTGAGTGAAATTTTTAAACCTTTCCTTTGCTCAACCATGCCTGTGTCTCTTCAAAGCAGATAATACAATGCATCTTGATATGAAACGAAATATATTCCTGTAAACAAAAGAGAGCTGGTAAACAGGGTGTCTTTACATATACATCAATACATGACACTGCACTTCAAATGCTTTTGAAATTTGTTAGGTACACTATTTTTTTTCTTTTTTTTTTGTGAACCGGTATGACCATTTTTTTCCATTACTGTTTTCTTCGTATATGAAACTTTACGTGGAAACTGTTAGTAGTAATAGACGAAACTAAATAGCACAAGCTTCCGGAGTCTCATACCTGAGATTCTATTTTTTTGTAGTTTCTATTCTTAATTGTGTTTTGTCAGTTAATAAAACTTCGTAATGGATAAGCCGCATATTTATCACATTTTTATTTCTAATCAAAGCTTTTCCTTGTTGTATTATTTGAGCTTTTCTAAAAGATAAAAAAGGAGCAAAATTCCTTTTTTCTTTGTAGGCTAAAAACCTGTAAAATGTTACAGGCTTGTTACAGGTCTAGGAAAAGGATAACTAATTTAAGGTATTCCGTTGAAAATATGTAAAATGTTACGGGCTTGACATTGAGATTTCAATATTATGGTCGACATCTCCTGAAGAGGAGTGTGCGCCCCTTAAGACCCAAGCAATTCCCCCCCCTCGCGTCGGCTAAGCAGTTGCAATAGCTAATGAAACAATCCGTTGAAAAGCTTAATTTCTTTGGAATGAAAACTAAATGCCTGAAAAAAAAACATGTGACGGCAGACAAGAATGATCTGCCACACGCGTTTTGCACATTTACCGTTCATACACATTCCAAACAACGCATTACCTGAAATAACCAGAATAAAAACGATATAACGTCCTGCATTACAAGTACAAAAGATGAAGAGGTTTAAATTTACAACACATAAAATAGAAGGTATTACCGTATGTATTAGAACATACAAGGCCAAGTTGTAGGAAACATGAATAAAACATAAGATTTTATATTGCACATTTGATCAAGCTCAAGAAAAGTATCGCGTGCCACGTAACCCTGAAAAAATGTTAAGCAAGGATTAAATAATCGATATCTATCAAGGGGTAGAAAGCTTTCAGTAACGTGCAATTTGTGTTTCTTCAAACTCTTCCGAAACCCCGCAATGTAAAATGCCTATTCACCAATTTTGTTGGGGGGGGGGCTAAAATGAGTAAGCAAGCTGAAAAATAATTCATGTTAACCAGAAAAGCAGCTTTTGTAGTTTTTAATCAATAAAAGAAGAGTAGTTAAGCAAATCCAGCAGAATTTAGGATGGGGGCAATAGTGTAGCTCCAAAATATTCATCTATACAGGTTTAGCAAAAGAAAACATGCCCAATTAGATGCCCAAATCATATATGCGCTAATCTTTGAGTAAATACTAACCAATATTCACAATCAGACAAAATTTAACAGAGTAAAAATGACAAAAGTCTGTTCTTTCTTCTTAAACAGAAAGTAGAAAAAAAAATTGTCAAAAGTCTTGTTACAGCCTTTAGACACCATTGATAAAAAGTTGCCTGGTTAATTTCATTAGAGAGAAGTTTTACTTAATGATGCCCAAGGTACACCATAGTTACATCTGTTGGTAAATACTACAAGTTTAATGATGATATGTACTTTTACTTTATTTTAAAGTCACTTTTATACTTGAATTACAGAGGAGGAAAATTTTAACGGCAAGAAATTAGGAGGGTGAAAATGAATCTTTCAAAATCTAGAGAGAGATTTAGTTTTTTTTCAATTTTTCAATAAGAGTGCCGAAAAAATTTTTCGCCGAAAATACCAAAAATATATTTTTTATAAATATGGGGGGCAACAAATCGTGGTATTCTTGACCCCCCCCCCTCCATTGAAACTACTGAAAAATTGCTTTGAAAACATATATCAAGACTAATTTACTCCCAAGTGATGTCATGTTTTTGTATCTTTTGCCAGATTCTTCCTATAGATGGGAAAACTGGTGTTTCCAGTTTCCATCTGGTCTAATTTAAAAAAAAATATGCCTAAATTTTCACTTTGACTTCACAATAATAATTGAACGCTTCACGACTCAAGAGTTGAACGCTGCGTGACTTAAAAATTGCGAACGGGATAAATTATTGGCAGTGTATTCGTATGTATATTTGGTTTAATCTGCAAGCTTGACTATAGTGCAGTTCGGGCACAATTGTCAAGTAATGCTAAGTCCTATCAGCACCGATTTTAAATAAAAGAATGGAAAAAAGTGTCATTTGCACCCATGAGCGCCCATATGGGGGCAGGGGGACTCGAGCCCCCTGGCTGAATGACACTGCCTTATATATTTACATTTTTGTTTTGAGATTTCCATTATACAGCATTGGAAGGCCGATTAGATCAGGTAAGCCCCCCCCCTCCAAAAAAAATCAGCTTATGGTCGCCCATGTTTGCACCCATCAAGCTTAAAATTAAGCGGTCTTGTTGTTTAATAGGTGTGCATTTGCAAGTGTGCACAATTAGTAGATTCGCATCCAAAATAGAGCAAGCTTAAAATAGTCACTATTGATCTGAACGTAAAAAGAAGGTTCCTAAAGTATCTAAAACTCGAACTTATTCGCAGTACTGAATTGAAAAAAAAATACAATTCAAGCTTGGGCATCAACATGAATTTTTTCCCGGGGAAAAAGCCAACAAAATACTTCCAATTACATGATCCATCCCCCCTTCTCTACATGCTCCCACAATTTCAAAAAAAAAGGTGCTCAATATTTTCTTTTATAAAGGCAAACACGAAGTAGGTGCAATGACAAAGGAATTCACCAATACCATCGGACTCTTAGCCTTTAGGACTGACTGAAAAACAAAGCCCGCAGTTAGGCCACCAGATAATCCAGCCGTCGACCGTTGAATAGTTGCTCGAGTTCAATATCAGTAAGTGCATTGTCCTCCATTTCGGCGGTAACAACCCTCACCACCAGTATACCATAAGTAACCCGAGCTAGTAGTCTGATATTCAACTTCAAACCAGCCATGGAGGAAGAGACCTAGTAGTACTTGTTAACGAACAGCTGCCTCAATTTTTGGCTTGCTGAAACGTGGAACTACCAGCCGTTCCTGCACAGTCTGTCCGAGACTTTGCATGGCTATCATTATGCTTTTTTGGGACTTGGTGCATGTTTGACCTCCCCCACCTACAAGCATGACACCAGACTCATTGATAGAGTTTAAGGACGCACCACCAAATGCATTACAAATCTAGAGAGTAAGCCGCATAACAAGAGACTGGAGCACCTAGAACTCTCAGCACTTGCCTTCAGACGACGCCGATGTGACATGATGCAGAACTACAAATTTAACAACCAACCAAACAACACCCTCCTCACTTATCGTGCAGGTCAATACTATAATAAAGGACGCTCACATAAGCTAGCCAAGAAAGTGGTGGAGACTAAAACATGTCAAAACTTTTATACTAAGCACATTGTCGATAACTGGAGCAGCCTGCAAGAGGAAATGGTGGCTGCACCCGCTACTGCATTCTTCAAATCAAGATTCGAAAAAGAGTTGAACAATAAGCCATGGAAGTAGGAGTGGGACAGTCCGTACCACTCAGCTACCACCTAACACCAGATCTTCACGGGAGCGTCTTGTTTGAAGACTGATGCCAGTTATGATACCCATACATCTCACACGCGACAGAAAAGTGTCGATTTATACCTTTTTCTACCACGAAAGAAAAATTCGGGCCCAAATATAGCCAAAATACTATCGACCAATCAAAACCGAGATTGCCATTCGGTTTAGAAAAATCGAAAAGCTAGTTTTACAGCCTCTCAGTTTCAGAAGATATACTGACCGGCGGTGACGCATTTGTTTCCAGAAATAAATGCAGTCTATAGAGAACGGTATCACTTCAGCGGTTGACCACTACTAAAGGAAACAATCTAATAAAATAAAAGTAGTACCATTAGTTTCCTTGATAGTCCCGAATATAGCTCTAGGAGTATATGACTTAAACACTAAAACAATGAAATTCTTACTTTCTATAATGCAACATGTTTCTATTAATCAAATTACCATGTTTCCTTTCATTGTTTACCACAAATAGTATTTTGGTAAATATTGCAATCAATCACGGGCGAAAGTCTAGTCGAGACTGCAAAAACCTATGACGTTTCACTAGATTAAATTAACGGCGAAAAATATCACTGGAACTATATGTGGGACCATCAGATGGGGGGATGCATCGCCAGAAAAACGACTACGATATTTGGAAAAGGGCATAAAATAAAGAGTCTAATGGTATTACTTTTATTTAATGTTTCATTTAGAAGTAGTCAAACAGATAATAGTAACGAACAATAAGTAAGGAGCGACTCGGTTCAATATTAACCAAAACTATAAAAAATAAAATTTTAATTTCAATAGGTACATCAAAAGAATTGTCTTTTTATGCTGATTCCAAATATATAAGATCCAACAAGTTTCATCATTAATTAAAGTCTTTTTTCAAATGAAAGTTAGCCAAGGAGAATGTTTCTGGCGAAATTGTCCGCAAGAAATTCTCTGGGGAAAACTTTCAACGAGGATGTAATTGTCCGGGAGGAATCTTAGGGAGAGGGGGGTATTTTACGCGGGAGGAACTTTCCATGGAGGAATTTTCCGTGGGGAGAGAATTCTCCGTGGATGGGGAGCCAGATTTTCCGGCTTTATTCGTTAAACGATCACAAGTTAAATCTTATAGCAAAAGCGGTTTTTACATGAAGAATATTAGTTTGTAAATATCGAATCACTGTGAAAAAAGCGGAATTAACCGTATGCAAACTTCTTACCTAATATGTAGAAACCAAACTCACTAAAATGAGCCTTTATTCTCATTGCCTTTATTCAGCATTGTCAAAAAAAAATTATAATTCTAGTATAAAGAGCGAGGAGCTAAGGGTGTGGTAGCCCTAATGTTTAGATTACCGTGCATATAATGTTAAAAACGAACAAAAACAAAGCAAACGATATTTTTTAAATGAAAGTAGAGATCGAAGCTAAAATTGAAAACAGACGGAGATTATTTAAAAATAAATTATCACATATGAGAGGGCGCCGCCTTTTCAACGCTCAATGCTCTTTACACTTAAGTGTGACCATTTTTCTCAGTTCTGAGAACAGCAGCTCTTATAGAAGTTTTAATTAGTAATATCACATCACTCCAAGAATAAAAGGGTGTATTTATTCGCATTTGCTCTAAATTATACATTATTTTTCAGCTCAAAAGTTTTAAAACACAATCGCTAACAAATTACTTGCAGTAATAAACTGCCTATATTTATTATCCTTCTGGGCTAGTTCTTTTCGTAGTCAAACTTTAGCGTGAAGTGCAGCTGTTGAAGGGGTTGCAGTTTTCCTAATATATAGGATAATTTCTGTTGGTTTTAGTTTCAATGTCGTTCTTTACTTTCATTGTTTTTTAATTTTTTAAAATTATAAAACTTCATTAAAATTGAATTATTAAAATTGATAAAAAAAAAGAGTCCGACTCCTGATACGGAACAAATAGTAACCCTCAACACCTGACGCTTGAAGTTTACCAAAGTAGGACTGCTTTTAATTTCGCCACTGTATAACAGCGCCGTATCTTACCAAATGATATGTTCATACTCCTAGATAAGTGAACACTACCAGCAAACTAGAGTAACTAAGAAACGACACTCCTGAACTCTCACATGCCAATTAGAAGTTATCGATTTCTTAGCAGAGGCAGACCCATCTCTCGGCGTCGAGATGGCTTTTGACGCCGGAGAAGCGAGAATCGATATCAGAGAAAGAAACCGACAGGGATCACCAGGGGAATCGCAGATGACGTCATGGTAATGCAGATGACTGAGTCATACAAACGATAATATATAAAATATTAGCAACCGCAGTTCGGACAAAGAAGAAATAATCAGAGTAAGGGCTTGTTCATGATTCAGATATGGTATATCTGGACCAATCATTATACTGTATAACTTAGCTTCAAGTATTTCTATGTGAGACACATTACTCAACTATGAAATGGCGTAGGGTAACTCCTCGCCGTTCTTGAAACATAAAAACACAAAAAGGAAATAAATAAGACAAATTTTCGACGCTAAACACCGCAATATAGTTACTCAGCTTTGCAGAAGAACAAGAGCAATAAATCACCATTTGCAAAGAACCAAATATTCTCGAACACTAGTCCAAGTCGATCCTAGAACTACAGAAAGGCGAGGATAGGTAATCGAACCCACTGAACAATTAATCCTTTAACAGCTGGAACAGCCGTGTGTGTTCTTCAGGCTTTACAATCGGGTGATGTGAAATTTGACCACATTGTGAAGAGCAAATGACTTGAGTATAATAAGTTTCAAAACCTACTTATGATGAAACGCGGGCAATGAACTGAAGATCGACGAAGAGGCATCAGTTTTGGAAGACAGTGCCCCCTAAATTTTTTAACAATACATTTATCTTTGTATTTTTGCGAAAAAAAATAATAAGCCAAAATTAGGTACTGTTCTATTAGCTGGGAGACCCGTGAGATATTGTATAGCGAAGATGATAAAAGAAACTAGTCGAACAGGTTCTTTCAACGGAGAATTCCTATGCCGAGCATTGCAAACAGTACTTTCTCACTGCGTTTACAATATTTAAACTTTAGTTTTTTGGGGTTTAGGGGGAAAAGGTACCTAGGTTAGGCTAGGTTACATATTTAATATATGCTATGCCTAAATTAGGTCAATAATTAGGTACTAAGCCAAAATTAGGTACTGTTCTATTAGCTGGGAGACCCGTGAGATATTGTATAGCGAAGATGATAAAAGAAACTATTCGAACAGGTTCTTTCAACGGAGAATTTTTATGCCGAGCATTGCAAACAGTACTTTCTCACTGCGTTTACAATATTTAAACTTTAGTTTTTTTTGGTTTAGGGGGGGAAAGGTACCTAGGTTAGACTAGGTTACATATTTAATATATGCTATGCCTTACCCCCACCCCCACACCCCCAATGTGCAAATATATAGCAGAAATTTGTTTCTAAACTATTATATTTTCATCGTATTTTGTTTTATTTCATTAGCATTAACCAAACTTCACTTCTCGTGGTTCTCCCAGCTAATACAACAGTACCCAAAATTATTGCTACATGCCCCATTCCAAGAAATACCTTTGTTTTTTATCTTCCCGCAAACCCCTCCCACCCCCCCCCCCGAAAAAAAAACAAACATTCTTTAGTATCTTCATTAAAAGAAAAATTGGAAAGACAATTGCTCCGTGACTGGTGTCTTCTGATGCGACTCAACATTTCTGATGTTGTCACGGGAGGTAGCAGACCATTCACATATAACATACTTGCATGGGTCACAGGAAAAGGGACAAAATTCCACGGGCCAAATTCATAAAAAAAAAACAGTCGAAAATAATTATTTTATTTTAATAAAAATTGCACATTTGTTAAAATAGTTTCACCTAATATTTTCCAGTGATTTCAAACGAAAACTTAAATTCTTAATTCAATTAAGGATAATTGAATGCAGTGGTATATTTTCGTTTTTTACTGAGCATATTCTGCAATAAAAACGTCGATATTTTCTTTAAAGCATACTTCACTTCACGTGGCGAGGATCCAGCTAATTATTTGGATAAAATTATTATCCAAATATATCGAATTAGTTTTATACAATATTCATAAAACCGTTCAAGAGACAATAATAATTTGCTTTGAATCTGAAATTTGATACAAATAACACAGGATAATGCGGTAATCGCTGCAGCCAATTAATAATTTCAAGTTAGATTTTAGGCGAAAAATAATCATCAAGTGGTTAAATTTAGAGTTCTATTTACGGGGGTACCGTAACTATGAAGAGGGTAGTCTTGGTTATCTCGTCTTGATTGCTGTTCTGCCCGTCATTTTTTTCAGAGCGCCTGCATATCATAATTGTAAATGGTAGCTAGAACCTAGTAAAGGATGAACACAGTAACCGAAAAAATCGCCCGAAACCATAAGAATGACGTCAGATCGAAACAAAAGTACACCACTGAAATTGCCATGGCCAAAAACCATTTACAGGAAGCTCAAAGTCCCTTAGCTTGAGCAACAAGAAAATCCTATTGGCTTGACAAACAAGGATTTTTTTTTTTTTTTTTTTTTTTTTTTTCATTGGGGGCACTGTTGTGTTTTTTTTATCCGCTGGTAGCGGGGCACTGGAACATCATGCATAGCTTTTGAATGGCTCATTTTAAAGAAATTACTATATATACACGCTTTTCTAATTAACGAAACAAGAGCAAACTCAAGCCCACAATAACTGAAATATTATAATAAAATGCAATTTTCAATAAAAACTAAATCATCATATGCTTGATAATGCAACACACTTATTCGGTGCCTGTTTTCCTGTGGTTCATTCTATACTATTCAAAACTAAGAAAGACATTTCCTGTGTGTAATGTATTCTTTAAAAGACCGAAACTTAACCATTGATTTATGTATACCCGGTATTATTGTTTCTAACAAAGTTTTATTCTGAAATTAATGCCCCTATCTTCATTTCGTATCATACTACTAAATGTATCAAGATAAGCATAGTCACATACAAAAGTTTGGTTCTCATTAATGAAGGTTAAGGTCAACAAAACTTTCACAGGGCTTACAGAACCAACCCGAGAGCTAGTCCATCTTTAAAGAAAAATACTGTGATACAACACCTTGTGAAGATATTGGGGGACGAGCAGTATATAGAAGAAGATCCTTCTTTAGACTGTTCATCAAAATGCATGCCATCAATTATTTAAAGATGCTTCAATAGCTCACAAATTGCATTTTCCACGCAAAACTTGAGTACACCACAAACCATGACGTTTCTTACACATGCAAAAATTCTAGAATATTAATGTTGCGCACTGTGGAACGTTTCATTGGTTATCTTTTTATGAATGATTTTTTCTTGCAAGAACCTTCTTGCATAATTTTACAATTTTTGAAAATTTTCTACTTTCAGAATAAAATTTTATTTAAGAGGGTGCAATTTTTTTGATGGGTAAGACTAAACTTGATGAAACGTATATATTTGAAATCAGCAAAAAACTCCAATTCTTTTAATGTATCTATTGGTATCAAAATACCAATTGTATCAAAAAAACTAACCACGAACTTCGAAAAAGTAACTTCGAAATAGTTCGTGGTAACAAACTGTAAGCAAGGAGCGACCCGGCCCAATAGTAACCGAAACTCAAAAAACGGAATTTTGATACCAATATATACATCAAAAGAATCGACTTATTATGATTATTTCAAATATAAAAGTTTCATTAAGTTTAGTGTTACCCATTAACGGTTAAGAGCCTGAGACAATTTGTCTGATTTTCGAAAAAAGGAAATTTCCTGTTGTTTTTTTTTCCCCTAGGAGCTTTACATGGGGAGGGAAGTTTCAACGGGATGAACTTGTCCGAAAATTGGATGAAGTTTCCAGGGATACACTGGAGGAATTTGCAAGAATTCCTATACAAAATTCTTTGATATGTCTTGATTTCTCTTTTGAGTCTCAATTTCCCGCGTGGAACTATTAAGGGTAATTGTCCAAGGTATATTTTCACCGGGATTAAATTGTCTAGAGGATATTTCAGTAGAGAGGACATTTCTCCGTGCAGGCGAGGCCACATTTCCTGGGCTTTATTTCAAAAACGATCAGAAATTAAGTAAAAAAACAAGTTATTCAATTGAAAGTAAGGAGCAATATTAAAACCTAAACCGAAGATAAATTATTACGTAGATAAAGGGGGCTGCATCCTCCTTAATACTTTGCTCTTTACACTAAAGTTTGAGTTTTGTCCCAATTCTTTAGAACAATAAGAAGCTTTTGTAAAAGTACTAAAAAAAACTTTAGCGTAAAGAGCGAGGTGTTGAGGAGGAGGCAAACCCCTTCATATACGTAGTAATTTCTGTTCGTTTTAAGTTTTAATGTTGCTCCTTACTTTAAGTTGAAAAAACTTGCTTTTTTATTTAATAGCACTCAGAAATGGGGAACACGAACGGTAGTAGCGATCTACACTGTCCAGATTAATAGTTTTCTAGAAAACGCTGGATGTAGAAAAAAAATTGTTTTTTATTTAATAGCACTCAGAAATGGGAAACAGTTTGTCAATCTGTCTTTCGAGATAGGAATTTTCCCTGAATCTCTCAAGCGAACTAAGGTTATAGTGCTGTATAAAGGTGGTTCTCGGAGTGATCCTGCTAATTATAGATCATTTTTTCTCTTATCTGTTTTCGCAAAAATTTTTAAAAAGTCATGCTGTCCAGGCTTCTTAGTTTTTTTAATGCAAAAAAAGTTTGTGCATGATTTCCAGTTCAAATTCCGAGCGAATCACTATACAGAGCATGCTTGCACAACTCTCTTGAATTTCACTCATTCGGCAATAGATTCTGGTCATATACCGGCAGCTTTATTTTTAGATGTTCGTAAAGCTTTTGATTCCTTGACTCATCGGATTCTTCTTTGGAAACTATCGCATATTGGTATATGATCAAATGCCTTCTCTTGGTTTGTATCTTATCTTTCTAGCAGGCATATTTCAATTGATTTGAGTTTTATTTCTGATTTATGTTAATGATCTGGTTTCGGCAGCTAAAAACACGAGGCCTCTGGCATGCTTCGAGCTGTGTCATCCTGATGTTCCTTTGTGTTCTAATACTACTTCTAATGAATATTTTCTCGTCGCTTTTGCTGATTGCACCGCTCTTGGGACTTTTGGGAAGACGGAATGTGACTTCAAGTCTAACCTTGTGGCAATATTCAAGAGTTATTTCATGGTTTGATGCTAATTACTTGGCCTTGAATGTTGGTAAGTCAGATTTTCTTATCTTATCTCGAATTGGTATAGCTTTTCCTCAGCTTACACAACTTCAGGTGTCACAGGGCTCCTTGTGTAGACTGGTGGTCCGGTTTCTTGGTATCCTGCTTGATGAGAACCTTTCATTTAAAAACCATATAGCCATGATTAGGGTTAAAGTCTCACGGCGTTTCTGTATCCTACGTAGGCTCCGACACACATTTTCTGGACCTATTCTTAAGCTTCTTTTTTTCTGCCTCATCCATTCACATGTTTCCTATTGTCCCAATGTATGGATGTCTACCTTTTTTTTTATGCTGTAGTCACTTTCTGTCATTCATAATAAAGCACGGCGTTTGGTTATGGACACCAACCGCTCCTCACCAACACCGCTCTTAAATCTACAGTCTATTTAAATTTTTTTTGTGCTTCTTTTGTCTTCCATCAGCTTCATGGCAATCTTCCAAAATCTTTTTAAAAAACTCCCGTGTTTATTTCTAATTCAGCTCCATATAGCCTTCGCTCTTCATTTAATATCTGCATTCCTCTTACCCCTACTATGTGATCGGATTTCAATCCTCTCATTGCTTGTCAACAGGTCTGGAATTCCCTACCTTCTTCAGTACAGAAATGTCATTTATTTGGGGCTTTTAAGAAGATTCCTAAGGAGCACATTTTTTTGAATGAAATTGAATAGCATTTCGTTTTTTATTTATTTTATTTATTTTTCTTCTTCTTCTTCTTCTAAGAAGTTGATGTCCCCTGAGTGTTTATTTCAAGGTGTATGGTTGTCTTCTCTGCGCTTTGATTTTCAGGCCACAGGTATGGTCTCTTTTTAATATTATATGTTATTTGGCTATTGTTCTCTTTTTTTTTGGTTGCTGCGTATATTGTGTATTTTTTTTTATCGCCCCTGTATCCCTGGCCATGGAGCCTTTCAAGGGCAGGGTTCGGACAGGTCGGTTCGTTTCAAATTATAGGCTCTGTCCTATTTTTATAGGATTTCCTGGGCCCAAATATAGGCCAAATGTAGGATTCGGAAGTCTTCGGAATCAGATCTGTGGTAGATGGCGTGGGATGCCTGGTCACATAAATTCGTCATTTCCCAAGTTGTTGCATTTATTTATTTATTTATTTTTTTCAAATACAAACTGTACAAATAGTAAAAAACAATAAAAAATCAGATACACATACTGTGCCAACGATTGACTGATACAGGTAAAATATTTGAAATCACTCTTGCTGTTTCTTGGGCATCAATTTCGATATGAGGTCAGTTTTTCTCTTTGCAAGAGACTGCTCCATTCTCGCAGATTCCACCATCTGCTCTCTTTCACTTGTTCTGGACTTCACAGCTCCTTCGAGCAAAGAAACAGCTAGGGCAATGTCTATGGAACTCTTGGACTCGGCAGCCTTCTTCATTCTGTCGGTCGCTTCCTGAAGTAGAGTTTCTGCTACTGTTCTCTTTTCTTGCTCTGATGCTCTAAGTTTTTTCCTTTTGCTTTCCAGGTCTTCTATTTCTTTCTTTTTGTCGTGAACCTCCTGCAACTTCCACTTGCTGTCCTCTTCGAAAGCTGCTTTCTCCTTTTTGGACAGCTTTTCTATTTTCTTTTCATCCAGATATTCTTGATATTAAGACCGTACAGAACGTCCAAAATTTTACAGCTCTTTTGTAATAGCAAACCGTTCTAGGTTTCCTCAATAAAGCCTCAACGTGCCATATACCATGAGTCTGGCATCCAGAGCGAGTTTAGACATCAAGGCCTGGTCTTCACCGAGAATCCTACCAGAACTCGAGAACCCACGCTCAACATCTGCGCTGCCATGCGACAACGTCAGCACCGCTTTGATAAACTTGGTAAGTTCCGGGTACTTGCTGTCCCCGCGCTCATTCACTAGTCCAAAATAATGGCTCCAAGAATGATCGATCCGAGTAATGTCCTCACGGGGTCCAGTTTCCGTTCGCAAAAGCAGCCACTCAGCTTGGGCGACGTCTAAGCTTACTCCAATCGCAATCTCGCGTGCCACAATCGCTATGTCTGCAATGCTCCTTGAATCCTTCATGTTGATCGGAGTCAAACAGCGAAAAGCCTCTAGAAAACCATCCTTTTCCAGAGAACATATGTTCAAAATATGGCGAATACCCGCAATAAAATGTTTTCGCACATTGACTTAGAAAATGACCTTGTCTTTCAGTGTTGCTTTCTAACCGAAAGCTCGGTCCACATTTTCTGAAACTATGGGCTTTTCTGCAAATTTTTCAGCAAGGCTCAACATTTCTGGTGAGAAATTTTCAGTCTCGGTCACGAAATCTGGAGTAAGGACCCGTCCGCAAAGCGTCACAACTAGTCTTTTGATCTCTGAATGAAGAACATGAATGAGAGGCTCTTCTTTCTGGAACACTTGGGTGAAACTCATGAGCAGTTCTGCTGAGGCTAGAACAAACTCGAGTTGGGCCTTCATCGTCACACTTTTGATATAAGCCACAATCTTCAGAAATTTGAGAATGAACAGAAGATTCTTTAACTTTTTCTCTCTCGGCACGAAGTTCAGGAAGCACTGGAGGATTGCCAGCTACTGGTGCATGATTCTAGAAAGGGCACGTCTAATCGTCAGCCAGTGGCTTGGTACATACTGGATAAAATCGTTCTCTGGCGCTCCTACTTTCTTCTGGCACTTTCGATAGTCTTCAAAACGTGCATGGCCAGCCGTCAAAAAATGAATGCACAAGAATAACAAAGTCGGAACTTTCTTCTCCGAACACCTGAAGACCTTTCAAGAAAGCGTTATGAATTATATGGATGTTGCAAGTATCAATGTTCAACACCCCCTTTCCCGTCACTTTCTTTTTTTCGGCATGAACTTTTTCCAAACGCATTTGTTGACGTTTGATTCGTCACTTCCAAGCGTGATCAGTTTTTCAAGTGGCAGCTGATTCTGCTCAATGGCTGACATAATCTTCCTATAGCAGCTTGAAAAATCTACAGTAGGATTTTCTGTTACCCTGAATGTGATGATTTGATTTTTATTGAGATTATATCACTTTTAGGGAGTGTTTCCCCCTTGTTTGAAAATAATGCAAATTTTTTCAGACTCGTAACTTTTGATGGATTAGACTAAATTTGATGAAGCTTATACATTTGAAATCAGCATAAAAATCCAATTCGTTTGATGTATCTACTGGTATCAGAATTCCGTTTTTTAAAGTTTCGGTTACTATGGAGCCGGGTCACTCCTTACTTACAGTTCGTTACCATGAACTGTTTGACAAGAATGGGTTCGGCTTGCCTTTGTCATCACAGATTGTCATCACTTGTCGCATGGCCCATAAAACATGTGCATAAATGTCTGCTCTGGATTTCGTTTCCGTATGAGGACCAATACCGAAAACGTATCAGTAACTCTTTCATACCAGCGTTGTTGGTGGTCTCGTCATATTCTAGTACAAAATATGACTGAATGTCCTTCACAAGCATTTGCTTACAGTAAGGATACAGCGCATCGGTGATCAGATACGTGAGTTTCTTCGTACATATGGACATTCCGTTGGGGATCTTACCGGGGAACATCGCATGGAAGGTTGCGACAATATGGTCTGAAGAGTTAGCAGACATGGAGCTCTGTACGAGTCTGAAGTGCCCATATTAACTCAGCTTTATAAGCGGTATCACGCTCAGAAAACATGTTTGTACCAACTTATGGTTTATTCTTGGTTGTTTCATCAACTCGAGATTGTCCGGTCAGGTGAAGCTGTAATGGATGTAGTTGAGCAGTAACTGCGGCTTTGTGTTCTGCAGATCGCACATGTTGGTTTAGCTGAGCAACCCCAGCTGTGCAATCAAGATTTTTCAAGCAGAGTTTGCAAAAGAACGAGTACTGGTCGTTCCCAGTCTTACACCATTTGCCGATCTTTCTACCGCTGCAATCCGTCTTAGCAAGCCATGAACTTATAGACTCCAAGTTTTAATAATGATTGATGGTAATAAGCTTACCTAAGCTATGGATGTCAGGTGTTTAAAGACGTGAGAATAATGATGTCTGTGGTGTCTAAGCTAGTCGGTTCCTTCCAGGAATCATCATTTTCTAAAGCTGATTGTAAAGCAGGTATAAGTCGGGGCAAGGGTATGCTGGTAAACAAAGATATAACATCAAAACTGCATATTGTAGTATTCTCCAGGACGTTGATACTTTTTAGCCTTTCAACTACTTCTTTGGTGAATCTTATTGTGTGTTTGCTGCTGAGAGTTACGGATCTTAAAATACCAGCCAAATACCTTTCCAACTTTCGTGTAGCTGAACCTACTGTTGAAACAATGGGTCTATGGGGTATATCTGGTTTGTGAATTTTGGGTGCACCATAAAATCTAGGAATGACCGGTCTGACAGGAAGGAGTTTCCTATACAGTTGATCATTAATCCTATTTGTAAGACTAAGATTATCCTAAGTTTTTTTTCTATTGTCATAAGCAAACTTTATAGCATTAATATCAACTTTTTCATATACTTTGTTATCATTCAGGAGGTTAATGATTTGCTGTCTCAATCTCATTGAGGATCACTATCGAATTGCCTTTATCAGCTTTGATGATGATGATATTGGTATCTTTCTTGAAATCTGTAAGGACATCCATAGCTTAGGTAAGCTTATTACCATCAATCATTATTATGCTGAAAATGAGTTAGATTAAAGTCACTCTTTTTCGTGCGCCTAATTTTACTCGAGTATTTATCATCACGTTAGTGGCTTTCATACAAAACCTGCTACGTCTCAGATCTCTGTCTCATCTTACCTGCACAAAGGGGGAAGGTGCAAATCACCCCCCAAACCAAATGCACTTGAAAAATACACTTTTGTGGCTGTCTACTTCCTCCACAGAAAATCTTATGACACAACGAAAAGGTCAAGTCTGGTGTGCACTTCTATATCCGCTATTTTCATTCTCATTTTAGTGATTTCTAACAGAAAATATTTAGACCGTCTTCAATGTAACAACTACTGATACTTGGATCTTCCACTCTTTTTTTCTTTCTGCTATGTGCCATTGCTGAACAGTCGTATGTTTTCTGTTAAAAAAAAGAAAATTTTGATAAAAATATTGTCTGGGTTAATATTGATTTGGTAACGTTCTGTCCCGAATATTTATGCTTTTTCCGAATAGCCCCTTCATAGCTGATAATAAACATTTTCTATCTTACCGTCCCTCTCTTGTCAGACAGAAATTCAACTTTTTATATGTCTACGACTGAACATCTGTCAAAAGCCTTTTATATCAGTCTTAAGATGACTGTCCCAATTTTTCTTCTTTTATTTAAAGAAACGAAAAGCAGGGTCACCCCGTGACAGCAATAAAACCTTCTAAGCATAAAAGAAGTACCACAAGAAACATGGGTGGCAGAGTTAATAAACTGTAGATCTCCAACTCCTTTTATTACCGAAGGTACGATTCTTGTCTCCTTTAATTTTCAAAGGAAAGATTCTAACTTTGACTCCCAAAATTTTTCTTCTATTTCGAGACAAAAATATCGACGTTTCTACAGAATTGGGAGATCTACAACGTTTCTGCGGGACATATAAAAAATTGGGTCAAAATTACATTAGGTAATTTTAATAGAACCCTCAGAACTAGATCCATAAATGCAATCACCAAAATTTTTTGCCTGGTTTTTAAGTGAGGCGCTATCCAGGATTTTTTTCGGCAAGGTTTTCTCGGGGGGATGGCGGGGGGGGGGGGTTATGAGTCGGAAAAACATTTAGGACGGGGTTCAATACCCCTGAATACGGTCTTGCGGTAAATTTTCCTACTAAATAGAGGCTGTTAAAGAGAAAAAAATTCAGTCAAACGGGCAAAAATTCTACTTTTTAAAGAGACATTTTGAATTCATTAATGCAAGTCAACTATGAGCACGAAAACCCCGTTGCCTTTACTTTGGTAACATAAAACAAAGTAAGGTATTTTTTACCGAATAAGTAACACCTTCCCCACCTCCTTGCCTTATCAAACAAGAAAATCTTCTACCTATTATCCGATATTTCGGCCATATTCCTGGAGATTGCCGTTAGTAAAGAAAAAACAAGACAACAAAATGTGTAGGCTATACAATCCGATAAAAATCGATCAAACCTAAACTCAAATCCCAAAACCAAAAGAAAATAAAAAAGCTAAGAGAGAAAGGCAACAAAAACAGAGCGTCTTTCAGTGCTTCGTCTAACAGATATCTTGAGGGAATTAATTCTCAGGCTGACAGTTCATATAAAAAGCAAATAAAGAGATTCCAAATATATTTGACCATCGACTAAATCAATAGAATCATAGAATAAATCTCCAAGAAAACAAAATAATAAGAGAAAAAAGAGCAGTTCCCAATTTGCTTATTCGTTTTGGGCTACCAAAGAACAAAATATGATATATTACCCCAGGAAACGATGCAATTAGCATCGCTACTAATCCAGTAATTGGCGGCTAAATTCATATATCTTCCTCATCTTTCAAACCAAAGGTTTGAAAGATGATTACCAGAGGTCGATTACCATTAATAATTATTAATTATTTGTTATTACCTTCATCCTCAAATCAGAGATAACACCAAATACAGCCACTTGTTTCCACAATCATGGTTGCAGCATTATCTGCAACCCAGTCAAGAGCAAAACACAGCTCACTGTAGCTGAATTTTGAAAAAGCTGGTCTTTTCAAAAAAAAAAAATGTCTAGTGACAAATATTTCCCACGTAGCACCAATTTAAAAATTATAACTTTCATACCGATATCTACATAACAATAATGTGTTATTCCTCGAAGAATATTTTTGAAAATTTGAAGAAGCTTAATTCTTACAAAGTGAGCCCAAAATGAAATAAAAAGTATAGCACTGAAACCGCAACTGCTTAAAACCCTGGTCAGGTGTTTACAGTCCCCTATCTTTAGAAACAAGAAAAATTGTATTTTTACTTTCGTAGCACGGGTGTCTCTTTTTTTCAAGGGCGTTCACTTCAAACCAGTGGTCGTAGAATATTGGGCGAGGATTCATTTAAACCAAAATATCTAGTGCCCTTTCTAAGTAACAAAATAAATCACTACCCAAGGAAGAGTGGTTTTCTACTATTTTTGCGCTGCAAAATATCAATTATGGCTGAACTAGTAAAAGGGATTAACACTGTAGTTCCTTCTTGCATTTACAATAACCAGAATACACCATTTTTTTATTTTACTTTTTGGAACCAAAAAAAAAATTGTAAAAAAACTAACTAGCATTAATTACAACTTCTTTTGGAACACGCCTCAAAAATCAGCCCAGTCCTACAGAAATCAAGTCCTACTTTTATAAAGATTAAAAGATTTAAGTTTTAGATTTTTTTAAAGATTTTATTTTTTTACTTTTTACTACTTTTTTAAGGATTTTAAGGATTAATTAAAGGATTTTTTGGCTAGAGTACCATTTTCAAAACATAGAAAATCCCAATAATTTACTAAAAGATGATGATCCTATAAAGAAAAAAACAAACCCAATATACCTCGAAATTACAATTAAACCATTAAAGAAGACCAAGATAAGCAAATGAATGAATATAAGTTATTACCAATATAACTCTTTAGGGAGATACCTCCAGTCTGTGTGGATTATAAATACTACCATATCTGAAATATAAGTTAAATATGAAGGAAGTCTCTTCAAAGGACCACATTTATTCATAAAAATCCAAAATATTCAACTAAGGAAAAGTAATCAATCAACATATATATCTCTTACCAACCTTTTTCAGCAAACTCATTTGCAGCAACAGCTGACATCTACTTTCATGAAGACATAAATAAAGCTTTCAATTATAAGAATATCACAAATAACACATCCAGTATGGGAATAAATATATTATAAGATCTGGGTGACACAGTAAACACAATCGTTTAAGGGTGGCCGAAGATTTTTCCAGATGGTTGGGGGGGGGGGTGAGTCTACAGAAATTTTGCGGAGAGTATGAACATGAAACATTTTTTTCTTTCGTCTAATAATTATTGTTTGATTATGAGATATTTTCATAATTTTTCTTTAATTTTTCTAGAGCAACAACTGTCCATTCTCCCTTTGGGCACCCTTCCAAGCATTTCTATGATTTGCTATTTCGCCTTTTCTTCTGTGAACTACGACTAGATACACGACCACTCAAAGATTTTTCACAGCTTCCAAGATCATCAATACTTACCGTTTTTGATCCAGCTGTTTTCTCTGCAGAGCTCTCGAATAAGGGAACATAGAAAACGCGACGACCATTACTAGCCGAATTGGCTAAAGAGCTGTACTTTTGACGATCTATAGCATTCCCATTTTGCCCTGAACTAATAACCAATGATTGTTGTTTTCCTTCAGTTTCCAGTTTCAGCCCCAAACCCTTACGTACTCTGCAGAAAAAAATTGAAATAATAAAAATCAAGACTAGAATGGATAATTTGATTACTAGCCATAAAGTATTAAGTGACATTAGAAGCATTTCTTGGTTTTTCTTTACAGCTGCCATATCTCCTTTATACTTCTCTTCAAGCAAATTCAGTTGTTCACCCATAACTGTCATCAATCCGGTAGTCTGATTTAAAGCCTTTTGTAAATCTTCAACTTTTCTTTTATAGACTTTACTGAGCTTTTCCAAATACTCCACACTCAATGTCATATTTTTTTCTAGGGTTCGTAACTTATTCGATAGTCTAACAAAAACCGTTTCTTTCTGCTGTGCTGCAATACCAACTGTGACATTGGATTCAGCATTGATCTTCAGCTGAGATATTGACTGAATTTCAGCAGGAGGCTTCTCTGTAGAGTTCACAACGTCTATAGTTACATCATTAATTTCTGAAAGTAGTTTTTCAATAGTTTTTGGAGTCTTTTCAGATCCTTGCTCCAAAATCGCTTCAGAACTTTTAATAGGCTTAGCGTCAGGTATATCTATCAGGTGCAACACCTCAGATTGGATAGGATCAATACTGACATTAACAAACTCCTTTCTTGGACTAGAAATATTTGAGGGGCAAATAAAAACAGGTGACTTAGTCATCCTCTGTAAATAATAATCACAAAAGCATTTCATAGTTTTGGGTCCAAGCATTGTTGCAATGTACAAAGTATATGTGACACTTTTACTCTCACAACAAACTCCACCAGAGGAATCAAATCCGTAGCTTTTACAAATTTGGGTATTTTTGAATAATTTTAGGTAAAAGTAAAAAAAATCTGATTGCAAATCACAATTATAGGTAGGGGTTGCTAACTCCATTCCAGGACTTACAGTTTCACCGGATAAGGGAGCCTCTGTAGTTGATTGATTGGCCGCTTTTGTTCCAGCAACTTTCTCAACTGCTATTTTGACAATATTTATCACAGTATCTTTAACAGATATGGATGGTGTTCTGTTGTCAGTAAGATCCTCTAGCATTTCTTCTGCTGTTGAAAAATCTTCGTCTTCATTATGGTCCTTTTCTAGTACTTCAAATTCACTAGTTCCAAAAACACGAAACAATGTGATAGGGCAGTAGTGCTCATTTCCAAAGTGAGAAAGAACTTCAACCTTTAAAAATTTTCCAAAATGCTCACTGTCAACATCAAAACTTTGCTCTTGTCTTTGGTCAAGTGCAGAGAATGATCCTAGTATGACCCACTCTTTTGTCGGATAGCGGTCACTAATGAGCAGCCGGAAGTCTTTGAAACCAGAAGAAAATAGTTCAAAATTGGCAATTTCAATTTTTTGTGGCTGAATTGTTTGGCATAGCTCAACCACAAACCAAGACTTTGACGAACACGGACTCAACATATAATCATCATATGAAGAATCTAAAATAGCTTTCAGATTTTCAGCTTCTGGATTAGCTGCAATTGTCTTGGCCCCACAACTTAAAGATGCATAGTTACTTAAACGCATTTTAACTCCATTTCTCTGTGCTGACGGAGCCTTCGCTGTTCCATTTTTAGCCTTTTCTGCTTGCAACATTTTTTCACTCCATTCACTAAAAGAAGGCATCTCTTCATCTTTGGCACTGCTTTCTGCTTGAGATTCATTAGGCATATTTTGGTAGCTAATTTCTCCTGTAATATTTTCTTGAGGAAAATTACCTCCTGGATTAAGGATCAAAGAAGCAGCGGGGGAGTCCACAGTGACTTCATTTGGCTGTGAATCCAAAACATAGTCATTTTTCTTCATAGAGTATGAGCTATTATCATCTATATTTTTTTGCTCATCATTTAATAGGCTGTCACCGGCAGCCAAATTAACAACACTTTCAATATTCAATTCCTTAACCTCTACTTCACTTAAACTGTCACTATTCACATTAACTTCATCTTGGCTAT